>NW_028225182.1:57571134-57686721 GCF_052327205.1 Somniosus microcephalus | reverse complement strand
GGGAGTGACACACAGTGATTGTGGGGGGGAGTGACACACAATGATTGTGGGGGGGGAGTGACAGACAATGATTGTGGGGGGAGTGACACACAGTGATTGTGGGGGGGAGTGACACAATGATTGTGGGGGGGAGTGACACACAGTGATTGTGGGGGGGAGTGACACACAATGATTGTGGGGGGAGTGACACACACAGATTGTGGGGGGAGTGACACACAATGATTGTGGGGGGAGTGACACACAATGATTGTGGGGGGGAGTGACACACAATGATTGTGGGGGGGAGTGACACACAATGATTGTGGGGGGAGTGACAGACAGTGATTGTGGGGGGGAGTGACACACAATGATTGTGGGGGGGAGTGACACACAATGATTGTGGGGGGAGTGACACACAATGATTGTGGGGGGGAGTGACACACAATGATTGTGGGGGGGAGTGACACACAATGATTGTGGGGGGAGTGAGACACAATGATTGTGGGGGGAGTGACACACAATGATTGTGGGGGGAGTGACACACAATGATTGTGGGGGGAGTGACACACAGTGATTGTGGGGGGAGTGACACACAATGATTGTGGGGGGGAGTGACACACAATGATTGTGGGGGGGAGTGACACACTGATTGTGGGGGGGGAGTGACACACAATGATTGTGGGGGGAGTGACACACAGTGATTGTGGGGGGAGTGACACACAATGATTGTGGGGGGAGTGACACACAATGATTGTGGGGGAGTGACACACAATGATTGTGGGGGGAGTGACACACAGTGATTGTGGGGGGAGTGACACACAGTGATTGTGGGGGGAGTGACACACAGTGATTGTGGGGGAGTGACACACAGTGATTGTGGGGGGGAGTGACACACAATGATTGTGGGGGGGAGTGACACACAATGATTTTGGGGGGAGTGACACACAATGATTGTGGGGGGAGTGACACACAATGATTGTGGGGGGAGTGACACACAATGATTGTGGGGGGAGTGACACACAATGATTGTGGGGGGAGTGACACACAGTAATTGTGGGGGGAGTGACACACAATGATTGTGGGGGGGAGTGACACACATTGATTGTGGGGGGGAGTGACACACAGTGATTGTGGGGGGGGAGTGACACACAATGATTGTGGGGGGAGTGACACACAGTGATTGTGGGGGGAGTGACACACAATGATTGTGGGGGGAGTGACACACAATGATTGTGGGAGGAGTGACACACAATGATTGTGGGGGGAGTGACACACAGTGATTGTGGGGGGGAGTGACACACAGTGATTGTGGGGGGAGTGACACACAATGATTGTGGGGGAGTGACTCACAGTGATTGTGGGGGGGAGTGACACACGGTGATTGTGGGGGGGGAGTGACACACAATGATTGTGGGGGGGGAGTGACACACAGTGATTATGGGGGGAGTGACACACAGTGATTGTGGGGGGGAGTGACACACAATGATTGTGGGGGGGAGTGACACACAATGATTGTGGGGGGGAGTGACAGACAATGATTGTGGGGGGAGTGACACACAATGATTGTGGGAGGAGTGACACACAATGATTTTGGGGGGAGTGACACAATGATTGTGGGGGGGAAGTGACACACAATGATTGTGGGGGGAGTGACACACAATGATTGTGGGGGGGAGTGACACACAGTGATTGTGAGGGGGAGTGACACACAATGATTGTGGGGGGAGTGACACAATGATTGTGGGGGGGAGTGACACACAATGATTGTGGGGGGGAGTGACACACAATGATTGTGGGGGGGAGTGACACAATGATTGTGCGGGGAGTGAGACACAATGATTGTGGGGGGAGTGACACACAATGATTGTGGGGGGGGAAGTGACACACAATGATTGTGGGGGGGGAGTGACACACAGAGATTGTGGGGGGGGAGTTACACACAATGATTGTGGGGGGAGTGACACACAGTGATTGTGGGGGGGAGTGACACACAGTGATTGTGGGGGGGAGTGACACACAGTGATTGTGGGGGGGAGTGACACACAGTGATTGTGGGGGGAGTGATACACAATAATTGTGGGGGGGGGAGTGACACACAGTGATTGTGGGGGGAGTGACACACAGTGATTGTGGGGGGGAGTGACACACAATGATTGTGGGGGGGAGTGACACACAATGATTTTGGGGGGAGTGACACACAATGATTGTGGGGGGGAGTGACACACAGTGATTGTGGGGGGGAGTGACACACAATGATTGTGGGGGGAGTGACACACAGTGATTGTGGGGGGAGTGACACACAATGATTGTGGGGGGAGTGACACACAATGATTGTGGGAGGAGTGACACACAATGATTGTGGGGGGAGTGACACACAGTGATTGTGGGGGGGAGTGACACACAGTGATTGTGGGGGGAGTGACACACAATGATTGTGGGGGGAGTGACTCACAGTGATTGTGGGGGGAGTGACACACAATGATTGTGGGGGGAGTGACACACAGTGATTGTGGGGGGGGAGTGACACACAATGATTGTGGGGGGGGAGTGACACACAGTGATTATGGGGGGAGTGACACACAGTGATTGTGGGGGGAGTGACACACAATGATTGTGGGGGGGAGTGACAGACAATGATTGTGGGGGGAGTGACACACAATGATTGTGGGAGGAGTGACACACAATGATTTTGGGGGGAGTGACACACAATGATTGTGGGGGGGAGTGACACACAATGATTGTGGGGGGGAGTGACACACAATGATTGTGGGGGGGAGTGACACACAGTGATTGTGGGGGAGTGACACACAATGATTGTGGGGGGGAGTGACACACAGTGATTGTGGGGGGTAGTGACACACAGTGATTGTGGGGGGAGTGACACACAGTGATTGTGGGGGGAGTGACACACAGTGATTGTGGGGGGGAGTGACACACAGTGATTGTGGGGGGGAGTGACACACAATGATTGTGGGGGGGAGTGATACACAATAATTGTGGGGGGGGAGTGACACACAATGATTGTGGGGGGGAGTGACACACAATGATTGTGGGGGGAGTGACACACAATGATTGTGGGGGGGGAGTGACACACAGTGATTGTGGGGGGGAGTGACACACAATGATTGTGGGGGGGAGTGACACACAGTGATTGTGGGGAGGAGTGTCACACAGTGATTGTGGGGGGAGTGACACACAATGTTTGTGGGGGGGAGTGACACACAGTGATTGTGGGGGGGAGTGACACACAATGATTGTGGGGGGGAGTGACACACAGTGATTGTGGGGGGAGTGACACACAATGTTGTGGGGGGGAGTGACACACAGTGATTGTGGGGGGGAGTGACACACAGTGATTGTGGGGGGAGTGACACACAGTGATTGTGGGGGGGAGTGACACACAATGATTGTGGGGGGGGAGTGACACACAATGATTGTGGGGGGAGTGACACACCGTGATTGTGGGGGGGAGTGACACAATGATTGTGGGGGGGAGTGACACACAGTGATTGTGGGGGGAGTGACACACAATGATTGTAGGGGGAGTGACACACAGAGATTGTGGGGGGAGTGACACACAATGATTGTGGGGGGAGTGACACACAATGATTGTGGGGGGGGAGTGACACACAATGATTGTGGGGGGGGAGTGACACACAATGATTGTGTGGGGAGTGACACACAGTGATTGTGGGGGGGAGTGACACACAATGATTGTGGGGGGGAGTGACACACAATGATTGTGGGGGGAGTGACACACAATGATTGTGGGGGGAGTGACACACAATGATTGTGGGGGGGAGTGACACACAATGATTGTGGGGGGAGTGACACACAATGATTGTGGGGGGGGAGTGACATACTGATTGTGGGGGGGGGAGTGACACACAATGATTGTGGGGGGAGTGACACACAGTGATTGTGGGGGTAGTGACACACAATGATTGTGGGGGGAGTGACACACAATGATTGTGGGGGGAGTGACACACAGTGATTGTGGGGGGAGTGACACACAATGTTTGTGGGGGGGAGTGACACACAGTGATTGTGGGGGGGAGTGACACACAGTGATTGTGGGGGGAGTGACACACAGTGATTGTGGGGGGGAGTGACACACAATGATTGTGGGGGGGGAGTGACACACAATGATTGTGGGGGGAGTGACACACAGTGATTGTGGGGGGGAGTGACACAATGATTGTGGGGGGGAGTGACACACAGTGATTGTGGGGGGGAGTGACACACAATGATTGTGGGGGGAGTGACACACACAGATTGTGGGGGGAGTGACACACAATGATTGTGGGGGGGAGTGACACACAATGATTGTGGGGGGGAGTGACACACAATGATTGTGGGGGGGAGTGACACACAATGATTGTGGGGGGAGTGACAGACAGTGATTGTGGGGGGGAGTGACACACAATGATTGTGGGGGGGAGTGACACACAATGATTGTGGGGGGAGTGACACACAATGATTGTGGGGGGAGTGACACACAATGATTGTGGGGGGGAGTGACACACAATGATTGTGGGGGGAGTGAGACACAATGATTGTGGGGGGAGTGACACACAATGATTGTGGGGGGAGTGACACACAATGATTGTGGGGGGAGTGACACACAGTGATTGTGGGGGGAGTGACACACAATGATTGTGGGGGGGAGTGACACACAATGATTGTGGGGGGGAGTGACACACTGATTGTGGCGGGGGAGTGACACACAATGATTGTGGGGGGAGTGACACACAGTGATTGTGGGGGGAGTGACACACAATGATTGTGGGGGGAGTGACACACAATGATTGTGGGGGGAGTGACACACAATGATTGTGGGGGGAGTGACACACAGTGATTGTGGGGGGAGTGACACACAGTGATTGTGGGGGGAGTGACACACAGTGATTGTGGGGGGAGTGACACACAGTGATTGTGGGGGGGAGTGACACACAATGATTGTGGGGGGGAGTGACACACAATGATTTTGGGGGGAGTGACACACAATGATTGTGGGGGGAGTGACACACAATGATAGTGGGGGGGAGTGACACACAATGATTGTGGGGGGAGTGACACACAATGATTGTGGGGGGAGTGACACACAATGATTGGGGGGGGAGTGACACACAGTAATTGTGGGGGGAGTGACACACAATGATTGTGGGGGGGAGTGACACACATTGATTGTGGGGGGGAGTGACACACAGTGATTGTGGGGGGGGAGTGACACACAATGATTGTGGGGGGAGTGACACACAGTGATTGTGGGGGGAGTGACACACAATGATTGTGGGGGGAGTGACACACAATGATTGTGGGAGGAGTGACACACAATGATTGTGGGGGGAGTGACACACAGTGATTGTGGGGGGGAGTGACACACAGTGATTGTGGGGGGAGTGACACACAATGATTGTGGGGGGAGTGACTCACAGTGATTGTGGGGGGAGTGACACACAATGATTGTGGGGGGAGTGACACACAATGATTGTGGGGGGGAGTGACACACAGTGATTGTGGGGGGGGAGTGACACACAATGATTGTGGGGGGGGAGTGACACACAGTGATTATGGGGGGAGTGACACACAGTGATTGTGGGGGGAGTGACACACAATGATTGTGGGGGGGAGTGACACACAGTGATTGTGGGGGGAGTGACACACAATGATTGTGGGGGGGAGTGACAGACAATGATTGTGGGGGGAGTGACACACAATGATTGTGGGAGGAGTGACACACAATGATTTTGGGGGGAGTGACACAATGATTGTGGGGGGGAAGTGACACACAATGATTGTGGGGGGAGTGACACACAATGATTGTGGGGGGGAGTGACACACAGTGATTGTGGGGGGGAGTGACACACAATGATTGTGGGGGGGGAGTGACACAATGATTGTGCGTGGAGTGACACACAATGATTGTGGGGGGAGTGACACACAATGATTGTGGGGGGGAGTGACACACAATGATTGTGGGGGGGAGTGACACACAATGATTGTGGGGGGGAGTGACACAATGATTGTGCGGGGAGTGAGACACAATGATTGTGGGGGGAGTGACACACAATGATTGTGGGGGGGGAAGTGACACACAATGATTGTGGGGGGGGAGTGACACACAGAGATTGTGGGGGGGGAGTTACACACAATGATTGTGGGGGGAGTGACACACAGTGATTGTGGGGGGGAGTGACACACAGTGATTGTGGGGGGGAGTGACACACAGTGATTGTGGGGGGAGTGACACACAGTGATTGTGGGGGGGAGTGATACACAATAATTGTGGGGGGGGGAGTGACACACAATAATTGTGGGGGGGAGTGACACACAATCATTGTGGGGGGAGTGACACATAGTGATTGTGGGGGGAGTGACACACAGTGATTGTGGGGGGAGTGACACACAATGATTGTAGGGGGGAGTGACACACAATGATTGTGGGGGGGAGTGACACACAATGATTGTGGGGGGAGTGACAGACAATGATTGTGGGGGGAGTGACACACAATGATTGTGGGGGGGAGTGACACACAATGATTGTGGGGGGGGAGGGACACACAATGATTGTGGGGGGGAGTGACACACAGTGATTGTGGGGGGGAGTGACACACAGTGATTGTGGGGGGGGAGTGACAGACAATGATTGTGGGGGGGGTGACACACAATGATTGGGGGGGGGGAGTGACACACAGTGATTGTGGGGGGGGAGTGACACACAGTGATTGTGGGGGGGAGTGACACACAGTGATTGTGGGGGGGAGTGACACACAGTGATTGTGGGGGGGAGTGACACACAATGATTGTGGGGGGGAGTGACACACAGTGATTGTGGGGGGAGTGACACACAGTGATTGTGGGGGGGAGTGACACACAGTGATTGTGGGGGTGAGTGACACACAATGATTGTGGGGGGAGTGACACACAATGATTGTGGGGGGAGTGACACACAATGATTGTGGGGGGAGTGATACAGTGATTGTGGGGGGAGTGACACACAGTGATTGTGGGGGGGAGTGACACACAGTGATTGTGGGGGGGAGTGACACACAATGATTGTGGGGGGGAGTGACACACAATGATTGTGGGGGGGAGTGACACACAATGATTGTGGGGGGGAGTGATACACAATAATTGTGGGGGGGGGAGTGACACACAATGATTGTGGGGGGGAGTGACACACAATGATTGTGGGGGGAGTGACACATAGTGATTGTGGGGGGAGTGACACACAGTGATTGTGGGGGGGAGTGACATACAGTGATTGTGGGGGGAGTGACACACAATGTTTGTGGGGGGGAGTGACACACAATGATTGTGGGGGGGAGTGACACACAGTGATTGTGGGGGGGAGTGACACACAGTGATTGTGGGGGGGAGTGACACACAGTGATTGTGGGGGGAGTGACACACAATGTTTGTGGGGGGGAGTGACACACAATGATTGTGGGGGGGAGTGACACACAGTGATTGTGGGGGGAGTGACACACAATCTTTGTGGGGGGAGTGTCACACAGTGATTGTGGGGGTGGGTGACACACAGTGATTGTGGGGGGGAGTGACACACAGTGATTGTGGGGGGAGTGACACACAGTGATTGTGGGGGGAGTGACACACAATGATTGTGGGGGGAGTGACACACAGTGATTGTGGGGGGGAGTGACACACAATGATTGTGGGGGGAGTGACACACAATGATTGTGGGGGGAGTGACACACAATGATTGTGGGGGGAGTGAAACACAATGATTGTGGGGGGAGTGACACACAGTAATTGTGGGGGGAGTGACACACAATGATTGTGGGGGGGAGTGACACAGTGATTGTGGGGGGAGTGACACACAGTAATTGTGGGGGGAGTGACACACAATGATTGTGGGGGGGGAGTGACACACAATGATTGTGGGGGGAGTGACACACAGTGATTGTGGGGGGGAGTGACACACAGTGATTGTGGGGGGAGTGACACACAGTGATTGTGGGGGGGAGTGACACACAGTGATTGTGGGGGGGGGAGTGACACACAGTGATTGTGGGGGGGAGTGACACACAATGATTGTGGGGGGAGTGACACACAATGATTGTGGGGGGAGTGACACACAATGATTGTGGGGGGAGTGAAACACAATGATTGTGGGGGGAGTGACACACAGTAATTGTGGGGGGAGTGACACACAGTGATTGTGGGGGGAGTGACACACAGTGATTGTGGGGGGAGTGACACACAATGATTGTGGGGGGAGTGACACAATGATTGTGGGGGGGGAGTGACACACAATGATTGTGGGGGGGAGTGACACACAGTGATTGTGGGGGGGAGTGACACACAATGATTGTGGGGGGAGTGACACACAGTGATTGTGGGGGGGAGTGACACACAATGATTGTGGGGGGAGTGACACACAATGATTGTGGGGGGAGTGACACACAGTGATTGTGGGGGGGGAGTGACACACAGTGATTGTGGGGGGAGTGACACACAGTGATTGTGGGGGTAGTGACACACAATGATTGTGGGGGGAGTGACACACAATGATTGTGGGGGGAGTGACACACAATGATTGTGGGGGGAGTGACACACAGTGATTGTGGGGGGAGTGACACACAATGATTGTGGGGGGAGTGACACACAGTGATTGTGGGGGGAGTGACACACAGTGATTGTGGGGGGGAGTGACACACAATGATTGTGGGGGGGAGTGACACACAATGATTGTGGGGGGAGTGACACTCAGTGATTGTGGGGGGAGTGACACACAATGATTGTGGGGGGAGTGACACACAGTGATTGTGGGGGGAGTGACACACAATGATTGTGGGGGGAGTGACACACAATGATTGTGGGGGGAGTTACACACAATGATTGTGAGGGGAGTGACACACAGTGATTGTGGGGGGAGTGACACACAATGATTGTGGGGGGAGTGACACACAATGATTGTGGGGGGAGTGACACACAGTGATTGTGGGGGGAGTTACACACAATGATTGTGAGGGGAGTGACACACAATGATTGTGAGGGGAGTGACACACAATGATTGTGGGGGGAGTGACACACAATGATTGTGGGGGTAGTGACACACAGTGATTGTGGGGGGGAGTGACACACAATGATTGTGGGGGGAGTGACACACAATGATTGTGGGGGGAGTGACACACAATGATTGTGGGGGGAGTGACACACAATGATTGTGAGGGGAGTGACACACAATGATTGTGAGGGGAGTGACACACAATGATTGTGGGGGGAGTTACACACAATGATTGTGAGGGGAGTGACACACAATGATTGTGAGGGGAGTGACACACAATGATTGTGAGGGGAGTGACACACAATGATTGTGAGGGGAGTGACACACAATGATTGTGGGGGGAGTTACACACAATGATTGTGAGGGGAGTGACACACAATGATTGTGGGGGGAGTGACACACAATGATTGTGGGGGGAGTGACACACAATGATTGTGGGGGGAGTGACACACAATGATTGTGAGGGGAGTGACACACAATGATTGTGGGGGGAGTGACTCACACTGATTGTGGAGGGAGTGACACACAATGATTGTGGGGTGGAGTGACACACAATGATTGTGAGGGGAGTGACACACAATGATTGTGGGGGGAGTGACACACAATGATTGTGGAGGGAGTGACACACAATGATTGTGGGGGGGAGTGACACACAATGATTGTGGGGGGAGTGACACACAATGATTGTGGGGGGGAGTGACACACAATGATTGTGAGGGGAGTGACACACAATGATTGTGGGGGGAGTGACACACAATGATTGTGGAGGGAGTGACACACAATGATTGTGGGGGGGAGTGACACACAATGATTGTGGGGGGGAGTGACACACAATGATTGTGGGGGGAGTGACACACAATGATTGTGGGGGGAGTGACACACAATGATTGTGGGGGGAGTTACACACAATGATTGTGAGGGGAGTGACACACAATGATTGTGGGGGGAGTTACACACAATGATTGTGAGGGGAGTGACACACAATGATTGCGGTCTCGCAGCTCATTCACACTGAGAAAAGGGGCATTAATCAGCCGCAGCCCAGTTGCCTCGACCTTGGCCATTGGGATGAGGTTCTGGACTGTGGTGGATATGCCCAGCACCAATGTGCCCTTTAAGCAGCGTTCTGTCGCTCCGGTAGCTACACTGGTCCGCCGGCTTTTTAATGGGAAAAAACCTGCATGCGCGCTATTTTGAATAAAGGGAATATTGCTCAGCACAAGTCGGACAGAAGTGTGTAAATACCACAATGAACAGACAATGAATGTGTAAACTCACCATCTCCAGCCGTGCCTTGACCCAGGCTTTTAGGGACAGGGGTGCTGTGAGGTGTCCACAGGAAGCTTTGGCTCGGAGACTCCCAGAACTGCTGGTCTCTGAAGATAGATTCATGACATCCATTTATTTATTCATTCCTTCAAAAGTTCTCCATCTCCCAGTCCTGCCCCAGTACTAACCTGGAAGAGGCTGCTGCCAAGTACAGCTGAGCGAGGAGGGCAGTTACCAAGCAGCGAGATTCTCAGATTGCCTGAGCAAGGTCACCAGGTGTGAATCGTGCTGCTCCACTCGATAGTGCTGTCGATGCATTAGCCCCCACATGTAAAGTCACCTCCTCCAATCCTCTTTCCTTTTATTCCCACAATCAGTGGCTTTTAGTCACCATTTGCTCCCTTCAACTCCCTTGGGAGAAGGGGAAGTGCAACGAGACCTGGGTGCCCTTGTGCACCAGTCGCTGAAGGTAAGCATGCAGGTGCAGCAGGCGGTTAAGAAGGCAAATGGTATGTTGGCCTTCATAGCGAGAGGATTCGAGTACAAGAACAAGAATGTCTTGCTGCAGTTGTACAGGGCCTTGGTGAGACCACACCTTGAGTATTGTGTGCAGTTTTGGTCACCTTACCTGAGGAAGGATGTTCTTGCCATGGAGGGAGTGCAGCGAAGATTCACCAGGCTGATACCTGGGATGGCAGGAATGACGTATGAGGAGAGATTGTGTCGATTGGGCTTATACTCACTGGAGTTTAGAAGATTGAGAGGGGATCTCATCGAAACCTATAAAATTCTGTCAGTTCTGGAGAGACTAGATGCAGGAAGGATGTTTCTGATGGCCGGGGAGTCCAGAACCAGGGGTCATAGTCTAAGGATAAGGGGTAAGCCATTTAGGACTGAGATGAGGAGGAATTTCTTCACCCAGAGAGTGGTGAACCTGTGGAATTCTCTGCCACACAGGGCGGTGGAGGCCAGTTCATTAAATATATTCAAGAAAGAGTTGGATATATTTCTTAAGGCTAAAGGGATCAAGGGATATGGGGAGAAGGCAGGGACAGGGTACTGAATTTGGATGATCAGCCATGATCGCATTGAATGGCGGAGCAGGCTCGAGGGGCCGAATGGCCGACTCCTGCTCCTACTTTTCTATGTTTCTATCGCAGCTCAGTCCAACATTCACACAGCAGCACTTTCCAGCCTGAGCCCCTGGACAGTGATCAGGGACTAGTCACAACGTCCGCATGCCCGATGCGAGACTCCCCAAAACAAGCACTCTACTCAGAGCTCCGGCACAGCAAGAGAGCCCCAGGTGGGCAGAGGAAACGCTTCAAGGACACCCTCAAAGCCTCCTTGAAAAGGTGCAACATCCCCACCGACACCTGGGAATCCCTGGCCCAAGACTGCACAAAGTGGAGGAGAAGCATCCGGGAAGGCACCGAACACCTCGAGTCTCTTCGCCGGGAGCAAGCGGAAACCAAGCGCAGGCAGCGCAAGGAGCGCACGTCAACCCAAGCACCCCACCCACCCGCCCCTTCAACCACCATCTGCCCCACCTGTGACAGAGACTGTAGGTCCCGCATTGGACTCAACAGTCACCTGAGAACTCATTTTTAATGTGGGAGCAAGTCATCCTCGATTCCGAGGGACTGCCTAAGAAGAAGAAAAAGCACTGCAGCAACTTGCCAATGCTTCTTCGGCAGCACCTCCCAAACCCACGACCTCTTCCACCTAGAAGGACAAGGGCAGCAGGCGCATGGGAACACCACCACCTCCAAATTCCCCTCCAAGTCACACACCATCCTGACTTGGAAATATACCGCCGTTCCTTCATCGTCGCTGGGTCAAAATCCTGGAACGCCCTCCCTACCAGCACTGTGGGAGAACCTTCACCACACGGACTGCAGCGGTTCAAGGTGACGGCTCACTACCACCTTCTCAAGGGCAACTAGGGATGGGCAATAAATGCTGGCTTTGCCAGCGACGCCCAGATCGCATAAAACAATTTTTTTTTAAATTAACCTGTCTTTCCCTAAACATTAATCCATCTTTCCCTAAAAATTAACTTGTATTTTCCCTAAACATTAATCCGTCTTTCCCCAAACATTAATCTGTCTTTCCCCAAACATCAATCCGTCTTTTCCCAAACATTAATCCGTCTTTCCCCAAACATTAATCCGTCTTTTCCCAAACATTAATCCGTCTTTCCCCAAACATTAATCCTCTTTCCCCAAACATCAATCCGTCTTTTCCCAAACATCAATCCGTCTTTCCCCAAACATTAATCCGTCTTTCCCCAAACATCAATCCGTCTTTTCCCAAACATCAATCCGTCTTTTCCCAAACATTAATCCGTCTTTCCCCAAACATCAATCCGTCTTTCCCCAAACATCAATCCGTCTTTTCCCAAACATTAATCCGTCTTTCCCCAAACATTAATCCTCTTTCCCCAAACATTAACCCGTCTTTCCCCAAACATTAATCCGTCTTTCCCCAAACATTAATCCGTCTTTCCCCAAACATTAATCTGTCTTTCCCCAAACATTAATCCGTCTTTTCCCAAACATTAACCCGTCTTTCCCCAAACATTAATCCGTCTTTCCCCAAACATTAATCCGTCTTTCCCCAAACATTAATCCGTCTTTCCCCAAACATTAATCCGTCTTTCCCCAAACATTAACCCGTCTTTTCCCAAACATTAATCTGTCCTTTCCCCAAACATGAATCCGTCTTTCCCCAAACATTAATCCGTCTTTCCCCAAACATTAATCTGTCTTTTCCCCAAACATTAATCCATCTTTCCCAAACATTAATCCGTCTTTCCCCAAACATTAATCCGTCTTTCCCCAAACATTAATCCCTCTTTCCCAAACATTAACCCGTCTTTCCCCAAACATTAATCCGTCTTTCCCCAAACATTAACCCGTCTTTCCCCAAACATTAATCCATTTGTCCCCAAACATTAATCCATCTTTCCCAAACATTAATCCATCTTTCCCAAACATTAATCCATCTTTCCCAAACATTAACCCGTCTTTCCCCAAACATTAACCCGTCTTTCCTCTTTCAGACATCGACGGGCCTGTTGCCTGTTTTCAGCATTTCCTTTCTCTTTTCTTATTTAATCTGAAGACTTTGATCAGGGCCTGTCATGCATTCCAGACTTGGAGAATGAAACAGACAGAGAGGGAGGGCAGCGGGTGTCTGTGAGACTCTTGTCTGTCTGTGTCATTCTCTGGCTCCTCACTGCCAACACCAGTTTTACCTGCAGGCAGACAGACCCCCTGGGCAGCAGCACGTAGTTTCTTTGCTGTGGCCATGGCCTGATCAGACGTTAATCCTCGGCTGGGTGCGGAGTCAGAAGGGTGATTCTCTTTCCCACGACTGACAGGCAGGCTGTGTTTCACTTTTACTTCCTGCCGGGACTTTCTGTTTGAAGTTCACTGATTGGCTGGTGTCTGATTCAACAACAACAGTACATTTCCCCAGCACGCTGCACGTAAAGAGGGAATGGCTCGGAGCAAAACCAGCTTCAGCAGGAAAGTAATAACATCAGGGGGAGAAACAAACATGCAGGAAATACACAGTAAGGGGACGGAGGGTTAATGTTTGGGTGTAAGACGCTTTCTCAGAGCTCTGAAACCAATGGAAGGGGAGGGGTTGAAACCAGAGTGAGGGCTTTTTAATGTTTGGGGAAAGAAGTGGCTACAGAGATAGTGGATGCATTGGTTGTAATCTTCCAAAATTCCCTTGACTCTGGAAAAGTCCCTGCGGATTGGAAAACTGCAAATGTAACGCCCTTATTCAAGAAAGGAGGGAGACAGAAAGCAGGAAACTATAGGCCAGTTAGCCTAACATCTGTCGTTGGGAAAATGCTGGAGTCCATTATTAAGGAAGTAGTAGCAGGACATTTAGAAAATCATAATACAATCAAACAGAGTCCACATGGTTTTATGAAAGGGAAATCGTGTTTGACAAATCTATTAGAGTTCTTTGAGGGTGTAACGAGCAAGGTGGATAAAGGGGAACCAGTAGATGTCGTGTATTTGGATTTCCAAAAGGCATTCGATAAGGTGCAACATAAAAGGTTACTGCACAAGGTAAGAGCTCATGGTGTTGGGGTAATATATTAGATTGGATAGAGGATTTGCAAAATGGGACAAACACCCAATTGAGATCCTACATGCAGAATTCTGTAAAAGTATCCTCCGGACTCAAAGGAAAACCGTAAACAATGCATGCAGGGCAGAACTAGGCCAATTTCCACTAATAATTACTATCCAAAAAAGAGCCACCAAATTTTGGAAACACCTAAAAATGAGCAACCCCCACTGCTATCATTACGAAGCCTTGAAATGCCAAGAGAGGACCATAAAGAATAACTCTCTCAGTCAACTAGTCCTGGGACTCAGTGAAGCAACCACTAACACTACTAACAATAACCAGCCCCAGGACAGTGACATCGTAGCAGAGAGAATTCGACCCAACACAATTGTCACTAAACAAAAGGAAAAATACCTGTCATATTGGGCAGAAACAACAAAAACCCAAAGCAAACTCAATTGCTACTTGGCCCTAAACAGACAATACAACATGGCTGAGTACCTGACCATGGTAAAGGATAACAAACTGAGAAAAACCTTGACAAGCTACAGACTTAGCGAACATAGCCTAGCGATCGAAAAAGGCAGACCAGGCTGCCAAGAGAGGACAGGATATGCTCTCACTGCAGTCAGGGAGTAGTGGAGACAGAGATGCACTTCCTCACAGCCTGTGGAAAATATCAGGGCATCAGGGAGAATTTCTACCAAAAATTCTCACAAATATGCCCTGAATTCAGAAATCTGAATGACGACCAAAAACTCCCATACCTACTGGGGGAGGAGAGAAGCTGTGTAGCACTGGCGGCACACTATGTTACAGCTTGCCATGAACAGAGGGACAACCAGTAAACCTAAGAAAAGAGTATATATAAATAATGCGAATGTATATTTATACACTCAGGGATATACCTGTTTATACACTGTATGAATAGAACTGCGTTTATGTGTTCAACCATAAATGTATTTTGATGCTTTGGCAACATAAGATGTACCTTATCATGCCAATAAAGCGATTTGAATTGAATTGAATTGAATTGGATTGGCTAACGAACAGAAAACAGAGAGTCGGGATCAATGGATCATTTGCAGTACGGCAATCTAACTAGTGGCGTGCCACAAGGATCAGTGCTGGGGCCTCAACTATTTTCAATCTACATTAATGACTTGGATGAAGGGACCGAGTGTACTGTAGCCAAATTTGCAGACGATACAAAGATAGGTGGGAAGCAAGTTGTGAGGAGGACATAGAGTCTGGTAAAGGATATAGATAGGTTAAGTGAGAGGGCAAGAATTTGGCAGATTGAGTATAATGTGGGAAAATGTGAGGTTATCCACTTTGGTAGGAAGAATAGAAAAGAAAAATATTATTTAAATGGAGAAAGACTACAAAATGCGGCGGTACAGAGGGATTTGGGTGTCCTTGTACATGAAACACAAAAAGCAGGTACAGCAAGTAATTAGGAAGGCAAATGGAGTGTTGGCCCTTATTGCAGGGGGTTGGAGTATAAAAGTAGGGAAGTCCTGCTACAACTGTACAGGGTGCTGGTGAGACCACACCTGGAGTAGGCAGAGAGTTGGAATAAATGGTTCATTCTCAGACTGGCAATCAGTAACTAGTGGTGTTCCGCAGGGGTCAGTGCTGGGTCCCCAACTCTTTACAATCTATATTAACGATTTGGAGGAGGGGACCGAGTGTAACATATCAAAGTTTGCAGATGATACTAAGATGGGAGGGAAAGTAATGAGTGAGGAGGACATAAAAAACCTGCAAGGGGACATCGACAGGCTAAGTAAGTGGGCAGAGATTTGGCAGATGGAATACAATACTGGAAAGTGTGAGGTTATGCACTTTGGCAGGAAAAATCGTGGAGCAAGTTATTATCTTAATGGCAAGAAACTGGAAAGTACTGAAGTACAAAGGGATCTGGGGGTCCTGGTGCACGAAACTCAAAAGGTTAGTATGCAGGTGCAGCAAGTGATTAAGGCGGCCAATGGAATGTTGGCTTTCATTGCTAGGGGGATAGAATATAAAAATAAGGAGGTATTGCTTCAGTTGTACAAGGTATTGGTGAGACCGCACCTGGAATACTGCATACAGTTTTGGTGTCCATACTTAAGAAAAGACATACTTGCTCTCGAGTCAGTACAAAGAAGGTTCACTCGGTTAATCCCGGGGATGAGGGGATGGACATATGAGGAGAGGTTGAGTAGATTGGGACTCTACTCATTGGAGTTCAGAAGAATGAGAGGCGATCTTATTGAAACATATAAGATTGTGAAGGGGTTGGATCGGGTGGATGGGGGGAGGATGTTCCCGATAATAATAATAATAATTCAACTTTATTGTCATTGTACAAGTACATAAACAATGAAATGTGATCTTGCAAGCTCCCATGACTGGGAGAAGCAAAGCCGCTGCGTCAGTGTGCGCCGCCATTCCATTTCCACCATTCCTCCTGTCCGACAATCTTCAGCCCAACGCCCGGGCCTGCTCACCAGCCACTCCTCCTTCTGTGACCTTCTCACCAACCGCCCCTTCTCGGGGCTCCTTCCGTGACCTTCTGCACCTGGTCTTCCCTGATGGTCACCCCTTCAGGTACTAACCAGGCCTGGCTCTGCTTAGCTTCACAAGCCTTGCCAGTGACCCTGTCCCTAGTCCCAGGAACAGGGCGTAACTAGAACTAGGGGGCATAGTCTTAGAATAAGGGGCTGCTCTTTCAAAACTGAGATGAGGAGGAACTACTTCACTCAGAGGGTGGTAGGTCCATGGAATATGCTGCCCCAAAAAGCTGTAGAAGCTACATCATTACATAAATTTAAAACAGAAATAGACAGTTTCCTAGAAGTAAAGGGAATTAAGGGTTACGGGGAGCGGGCAGGAATTTGGACACGAGTCTAGGTTCGGATCGGACATGGCCCTGTGGGTAGCGGAGCGGGCCCAGGGGCCGTGTAGCCTGATCCTGCTCCTATTTCGTGTGTCTAATTCTGTTAGATTCAGGAGATGGTTCTGTGATAGTGGATTGGCGGTTAGGATCAGATCAGCCATGATCTTATTGAATGGCGGAGCAGGCTCGAGGGGCCGATTGGCCTACTCCTGCTCCTATTTCTTATGTACTGCGTACAGTTTTGGTCCCCTTATTTAAGGAGGAATATACTTGCATTGGAGGCAGCTCAGAGAAGGTTCACGAGGTTGATTCCTGGGATGAAGGGGTTGTCTTATGAGGAAAGGTTGAGCAGGTTGGGCCTATACTCACTGGAGTTTAGAAGAATGAGAGGTGATCTTATTGAAACATATAAGATTCCGAGGGGGCTTGACAGGGTAGATGCAGAGAGGATGGAGGGGCGAGGCCATGGAGGGATTTGAACACAAGGATGAGAATTTTAAAATCAAGGCATTGCTTAACCGGGAGCCAATGTACGGGGGTGATGGGTGAACGGGACTTGGTAATGGCCACTCATGGCTCAGAGGGAGCTGGGAACATGCAGCAAGCTGGTGCTGGCGGTCCGGGTGCACTCCTGGAGCAGTGCAGGTGAGGTGACTGGGGCACGAGAGAGTGCAGCTTGACAAAGAGCCGGCACAGGTACAATGGGCTGAATGGCCTCCTTCTTTGCTGTATTATTCTATGATTCTATGAAATTGTTTCCAAATGGAGAAATAATAAGTCATTTTGAGACAATGAGAAAGGGCACTTTGGTTAATTTTGTCCTGTACACACAGAAAGCAATCACCATCTCTGAGTCTCCAGATCAGACTGGCGAGAAGCCCACATTCACTTGGGGGCTGTCTGTCTACTGCTAGTAAGATCCTCTGTTGCATGCATGTACTGTATAAATAAATGAAACAATAAAAGAAATGGAGGGACAGTTTAAAGAGATTATGGACCAAAAATGGGTCTGAATGGGGAGCAGGTGACCACACAAGGAGAGCAGGTGATGGGATCAGCATTGTAATTAGTGAGGGACGAGGTGTGAATTACTTTGATTCACAAACACAGTCAAGTCCCAGCTACTGAAATGATTTCAGGTTTAACCAGTTAGAGGGAGGGATGGGCTCCCCGGGGGAGGGGTGAAAATGTTCTGTAACATATTTTAAAGTAGTACTTAGTTATAAATCCTCATGTGCATTTGAGAGATCTGCCAAGCACAATGATTAGCCCCTGGGTATGACTGAGCAACGCATAAGGGAGGTGAGCTGCTCAGCTAAAGGGTGCCTCACAGTTCCACAATGGCCCACAGGCCTCCTGCTGTGTCTGTCATTATATGGTGGCTGGAGCCATGCGATGGTGGTGCTGACTGGAGCTGGAGCTGAGCTGTGGGCCTGCACCACAGTCCTCTGTTCATCGCTTCTGGGCAGTAACCTCTACCAGGCTCCAGCACTGCTTCTGTGATGAGCTGGGAGACCATGGCAGAGGAGTAATTCTTCCTCCAGTTAGGAACCTCCCTGAACCATTCAGTACATTGCTGCTTGATGCAACCACCAAGTGAGACAGCAGGGACCTCAGAGTTACAAAGCTGCAGGTTATCATCTCTCTCCCCATTAACAGTGACACAGCCTCTCCAACAAGTGTCTACTTCGCAAAATAGAACAAGAGGACAAACATCCTACAGAGTGATGTACTTCACAGTGACTGACACACACATTGTGATGAGGGAGCGCCGCACTGTCGGAGGAGCAGTACTGAGGGAGCGCCGCACTGTCGGAGGGGCAGTACTGAGGGAGCGCCGCACTGTCGGAGGGGCAGTACTGAGGGAGCGCCGCACTGTCGGGGGAGCAGTACTGAGGGAGTGCCGCACTGTCGGAGGGGCAGTACTGAGGGAGCGCCGCACTGTCGGGGGAGCAGTACTGAGGGAGTGCCGCACTGTCGGAGGGGCAGTACTGAGGGAGTGCCGCACTGTCGGAGGGGCAGTACTGAGGGAGCGCCGCACTGTCGGAGGGGCAGTACTGAGGGAGCGCCGCACTGTCGGAGGGGCAGTACTGAGGGAGCGCCGCACTGTCGGAGGGGCAGTACTGAGGGAGCGCCGCACTGTCGGAGGGGCAGTACTGAGGGAGTGCCGCACTGTCGGAGGGGCAGTACTGAGGGAGCGCCGCACTGTCGGAGGGGCAGTACTGAGGGAGCGCCGCACTGTCGGAGGGGCAGTACTGAGGGAGCGCCGCACTGTCGGGGGAGCAGTACTGAGGGAGTGCCGCACTGTCGGAGGGGCAGTACTGAGGGAGCGCCGCACTGTCGGAGGGGCAGTACTGAGGGAGCGCCGCACTGTCGGAGGGGCAGTACTGAGGGAGCGCCGCACTGTCGGAGGGGCAGTACTGAGGGAGCGCCGCACTGTCGGAGGGGCAGTACTGAGGGAGCGCCGCACTGTCGGAGGGGCAGTACTGAGGGAGCGCCGCACTGTCGGAGGGGCAGTACTGAGGGAGCGCCGCACTGTCGGAGGGTCAGTACTGAGGGAGCACAGCACTGTCGGAGGGGCGGTACTGAGGGAGCGCCGCACTGTCGGAGGGGCAGTACTGAGGGAGCGCCGCACTGTCGGAGGAGCAGTACTGAGGGAGCACCGCACTGTCGGAGGGGCAGTACTGAGGGAGCACCGCACTGTCAGAGGGGCAGTACTGAGGGAGTGCCGCACTGTCGGAGGGGCAGTACTGAGGGAGCGCCGCACTGTCGGAGGGGCAGTACTGAGGGAGCGCCGCACTGTCGGAGGGGCAGTACTGAGGGAGCGCCGCATTGTCGGAGGGGCAGTACTGAGGGAGTGCTGCACTGTCGGAGGAGCAGTACTGAGGGAGTGCCGCACTGTCGGAGGGGCAGTACTGAGGGAGCGCCGCACTGTCGGAGGAGCAGTACTGAGGGAGTACCGCACTGTCGGAGGGGCAGTACTGAGGGAGCACTGCACTGTCGGAGGGGCAGTACTGAGGGAGTGCCGCACTGTCGGAGGAGCAGTACTGAGGGAGTGCCGCACTGTAGGAGGGGCAATACTGAGGGAGCGCCGCACTGTCGAAGGGGCAGTACTGAGGGAGTGCCGCACTGTCGGAGGAGCAGCACTGAGGGAGTGCCGCACTGTCGGAGGGGCAGTACTGAGGGTGCACCGCACTGTCGGAGGGGCAGTACTGAGGGAGCGCCGCACTGTCGGGGGAGCAGTACTGAGGGAGCGCCGCACTGTCGGAGGGGCAGTACTGAGGGAGTGCCGCACTGTCGGAGGGGCGGTACTGAGGGAGCGCCGCACTGTCGGAGGGGCAGTACTGAGGGAGCGCCGCACTGTCGGAGGGGCAGTACTGAGGGAGCGCCGCACTGTCGGAGGAGCAGTACTGAGGGAGCGCCGCACTGTCGGAGGGGCAGTACTGAGGGAGCGCCGCACTGTCGGAGGGGCAGTACTGAGGGAGCGCCGCACTGTCGGAGGGGCAGTACTGAGGGAGCGCCGCACTGTCGGAGGGGCAGTACTGAGGGAGTGCCGCACTGTCGGAGGGGCAGTACTGAGGGAGTGCCGCAATTTCGGAGGGGCAGTACTGAGGGAGCGCCGCACTGTCGGAGGGGCAGTACTGAGGGAGTGCTGCACTGTCGGAGGGGCAGTACTGAGGGAGCGCCGCACTGTCGGAGGAGCAGTACTGAGGGAGCGCCGCACTGTCTGAGGGGCAGTACTGAGGGAGCGCCGCACTGTCGGAGGGGCAGTACTGAGGGAGTGCCGCACTGTCGGAGGAGCAGTACTGAGGGAGTGCCGCACTGTAGGAGGGGCAATACTGAGGGAGCGCCGCACTGTCGAAGGGGCAGTACTGAGGGAGTGCCGCACTGTCGGAGGAGCAGTACTGAGGGAGCGCCGCACTGTCTGAGGGGCAGTACTGAGGGAGCGCCGCACTGTCTGAGGGGCAGTACTGAGGGAGTGCTGCACTGTCGGAGGGACAGTACTGAGGGAGCGCTGCACTGTCTCAGGGGCAGTACTGAGGGAGTGCTGCACTGTCGGAGGGGCAGTACTGAGGGAGCGCCGCACTGTCGGAGGGGCAGTACTGAGGGAGCACCGCATTGTCGGAGGGGCAGTACTGAGGGAGTGCCGCACTGTCGGAGGAGCAGTACTGAGGGAGCACCGCACTGTCGGAGGAGCAGTACTGAGGGAGCGCCGCACTGTCGGAGGGGCAGTACTGAGGGAGTGCCGCACTGTCGGAGGGGCAGTACTGAGGGAGCACCGCACTCTCGTAGGGGCGGTACTGAGGGAGTGCCGCACCATCGGAGGGGCAGTACTGAGGGAGCACCGCACTGTCGGAGGGGCAGTACTGAGGGAGCACCGCACTGTCGGAGGGGCAGTACTGAGGGAGTGCCGCACTGTCGGAGGAGCAATACTGCGGGAGTGCCGCACTGTCGGAGGGGCGGTACTGAGGGAGCGCCGCACTGTCGGAGGGGCAGTACTGAGGGAGTGCTGCAATGTCGGAGGGGCAGTACTGAGGAAGCGCCGCACTGTCGGAGGGGCAGTACTGAGGGAGCGCCGCACTGTCGGAGGGGCAGTACTGAGGGAGTGCCGCACTGTCGGAGGGGCAGTACTGAGGGAGCGCCGCACTGTCTGAGGGGCAGTACTGAGGGAGTGCTGCACTGTCGGAGGGGCAGTACTGAGGGAGCGCCGCACTGTCGGAGGAGCAGTACTGAGGGAGCGCCGCACTGTCTGAGGGGCAGTACTGAGGGAGCGCTGCACTGTTGGAGGGGCAGTACTGAGGGAGTGCCGCACTGTCGGAGGAGCAGTACTGAGGGAGTGCCGCACTGTAGGAGGGGCAATACTGAGGGAGCGCCGCACTGTCGAAGGGGCAGTACTGAGGGAGTGCCGCACTGTCGGAGCAGCAGCACTGAGGGAGTGCCGCACTGTCGGAGGGGCAGTACAGAGGGAGCGCCGAACTGTCGGGGGAGCAGTACTGAGGGAGCGCCGCACTGTCGGAGGGGCAGTACTGAGGGAGTGCCGCACTGTCGGAGGGGCGGTACTGAGGGAGCGCCGCACTGTCGGAGGGGCAGTACTGAGGGAGCGCCGCACTGTCGGAGGGGCAGTACTGAGGGAGCGCCGCACTGTCGGAGGAGCAGTACTGAGGGAGCGCCGCACTGTCGGAGGGGCAGTACTGAGGGAGTGCCGCACTGTCGGAGGGGCAGTACTGAGGGAGCGCCGCACTGTCGGAGGGGCAGTACTGAGGGAGTGCCGCACTGTCGGAGGAGCAGTACTGAGGGAGTGCCGCACTGTCGGAGGGGCAGTACTGAGGGAGTGCCGCACCGTCGGAGGGGCAGTACTGAGGGAATGCTGCACTGTCGGAGGAGCAGTACTGAGGGAGCACCGCACTGTCGGAGGAGCAGTACTGAGGGAGCGCCGCACTGTCGGAGGGGCAGTACTGAGGGAGTGCCGCACTGTCGGAGGGGCAGTACTGAGGGAGCACCGCACTGTCGTAGGGGCGGTACTGAGGGAGTGCCGCACCATCGGAGGGGCAGTACTGAGGGAGCACCGCACTGTCGGAGGGGCAGTACTGAGGGAGCACCGCACTGTCGGAGGGGCAGTACTGAGGGAGTGCCGCACTGTCGGAGGAGCAATACTGCGGGAGTGCCGCACTGTCGGAGGGGCGGTACTGAGGGAGCGCCGCACTGTCGGAGGGGCAGTACTGAGGGAGTGCTGCACTGTCGGAGGGGCAGTACTGAGGAAGCGCCGCACTGTCGGAGGGGCAGTACTGAGGGAGCGCCGCACTGTCGGAGGGGCAGTACTGAGGGAGTGCCGCACTGTCGGAGGGGCAGTACTGAGGGAGCGCCGCACTGTCTGAGGGGCAGTACTGAGGGAGTGCTGCACTGTCGGAGGGGCAGTACTGAGGGAGCGCCGCACTGTCGGAGGAGCAGTACTGAGGGAGCGCCGCACTGTCTGAGGGGCAGTACTGAGGGAGCGCTGCACTGTCGGAGGGGCAGTACTGAGGGAGTGCCGCACTGTCGGAGGAGCAGTACTGAGGGAGTGCCGCACTGTAGGAGGGGCAATACTGAGGGAGCGCCGCACAGTCGAAGGGGCAGTACTGAGGGAGTGCCGCACTGTCGGAGGAGCAGCACTGAGGGAGTGCCGCACTGCCGGAGGGGCAGTACTGAGGGTGCGCCGCACTGTCTGAGGGGCAGTACAGAGGGAGCGCCGCACTGTCGGGGGAGCAGTACTGAGGGAGCGCCGCACTGTCGGAGGGGCAGTACTGAGGGAGTGCCGCACTGTCGGAGGGGCGGTACTGAGGGAGCGCCGCACTGTCGGAGGGACAGTACTGAGGGAGCGCTGCACTGTCTCAGGGGCAGTACTGAGGGAGTGCTGCACTGTCGGAGGGGCAGTACTGAGGGAGCGCCGCACTGTCGGAGGGGCAGTACTGAGGGAGCACCGCATTGTCGGAGGGGCAGTACTGAGGGAGTGCCGCACTGTCGGAGGAGCAGTACTGAGGGAGCACCGCACTGTCGGAGGGGCGGTACTGAGGGAGTGCCGCACCGTCGGAGGGGCAGTACTGAGGGAATGCTGCACTGTCGGAGGAGCAGTACTGAGGGAGCACTGCACTGTCGGAGGAGCAGTACTGAGGGAGCGCCGCACTGTCGGAGGGGCAGTACTGAGGGAGTGCCGCACTGTCGGAGGGGCAGTACTGAGGGAGCACCGCACTGTCGTAGGGGCGGTACTGAGGGAGTGCCGCACCATCGGAGGGGCAGTACTGAGGGAGCACCGCACTGTCGGAGGGGCAGTACTGAGGGAGCACCGCACTGTCGGAGGGGCAGTACTGTGGGAGTGCCACACTGTCGGAGGGGCAGTACTGAGGGAGCGCCGCACTGTCGGAGGGGCAGTACTGAGGGAGCGCCGCACTGTCAGAGGGGCAGTACTGAGGGAGTGCCGCACTGTCGGAGGGGCAGTACTGAGGGAGCGCCGCACTGTCGGAGGGGCAGTACTGAGGGAGTGCCGCACTGTCGGAGGAGCAGTACTGAGGGAGTGCCGCACTGTCGGAGGGGCAGTACTGAGGGAGTGCCGCACCGTCGGAGGGGCAGTACTGAGGGAATGCTGCACTGTCGGAGGAGCAGTACTGAGGGAGCACCGCACTGTCGGAGGAGCAGTACTGAGGGAGCGCCGCACTGTCGGAGGGGCAGTACTGAGGGAGTGCCGCACTGTCGGAGGGGCAGTACTGAGGGAGCACCGCACTGTCGTAGGGGCGGTACTGAGGGAGTGCCGCACCATCGGAGGGGCAGTACTGAGGGAGCACCGCACTGTCGGAGGGGCAGTACTGAGGGAGCACCGCACTGTCGGAGGGGCAGTACTGAGGGAGTGCCGCACTGTCGGAGGAGCAATACTGCGGGAGTGCCGCACTGTCGGAGGGGCGGTACTGAGGGAGCGCCGCACTGTCGGAGGGGCAGTACTGAGGGAGTGCTGCACTGTCGGAGGGGCAGTACTGAGGAAGCGCCGCACTGTCGGAGGGGCAGTACTGAGGGAGCGCCGCACTGTCTGAGGGGCAGTACTGAGGGAGTGCTGCACTGTCGGAGGGGCAGTACTGAGGGAGCGCCGCACTGTCGGAGGAGCAGTACTGAGGGAGCGCCGCACTGTCTGAGGGGCAGTACTGAGGGAGCGCTGCACTGTCGGAGGGGCAGTACTGAGGGAGTGCCGCACTGTCGGAGGAGCAGTACTGAGGGAGTGCCGCACTGTAGGAGGGGCAATACTGAGGGAGCGCCGCACTGTCGAAGGGGCAGTACTGAGGGAGTGCCGCACTGTCGGAGGAGCAGCACTGAGGGAGTGCCGCACTGTCGGAGAGGCAGTACTGAGGGAGCGCCGCACTGTCGGAGGGGCAGTACTGAGGGAGTGCCGCACTGTCGGAGGGGCAGTACTGAGGGAGTGCCGCACTGTCGGAGGGGCAGTACTGAGGGAGCGCCGCACTGTCTGAGGGGCAGTACTGAGGGAGTGCTGCACTGTCGGAGGGGCAGTACTGAGGGAGCGCCGCACTGTCGGAGGAGCAGTACTGAGGGAGCGCCGCACTGTCTGAGGGGCAGTACTGAGGGAGCGCCGCACTGTCTGAGGGGCAGTACTGAGGGAGTGCTGCACTGTCGGAGGGACAGTACTGAGGGAGCGCTGCACTGTCTCAGGGGCAGTACTGAGGGAGTGCTGCACTGTCGGAGGGGCAGTACTGAGGGAGCGCCGCACTGTCGGAGGGGCAGTACTGAGGGAGCACCGCATTGTCGGAGGGGCAGTACTGAGGGAGTGCCGCACTGTCGGAGGAGCAGTACTGAGGGAGCACCGCACTGTCGGAGGGGCGGTACTGAGGGAGTGCCGCACCGTCGGAGGGGCAGTACTGAGGGAATGCTGCACTGTCGGAGGAGCAGTACTGAGGGAGCACTGCACTGTCGGAGGAGCAGTACTGAGGGAGCGCCGCACTGTCGGAGGGGCAGTACTGAGGGAGTGCCGCACTGTCGGAGGGGCAGTACTGAGGGAGCACCGCACTGTCGTAGGGGCGGTACTGAGGGAGTGCCGCACCATCGGAGGGGCAGTACTGAGGGAGCGCCGCACAGTCGAAGGGGCAGTACTGAGGGAGTGCCGCACTGTCGGAGGAGCAGCACTGAGGGAGTGCCGCACTGCCGGAGGGGCAGTACTGAGGGTGCGCCGCACTGTCTGAGGGGCAGTACAGAGGGAGCGCCGCACTGTCGGGGGAGCAGTACTGAGGGAGCGCCGCACTGTCGGAGGGGCAGTACTGAGGGAGTGCCGCACTGTCGGAGGGGCGGTACTGAGGGAGCGCCGCACTGTCGGAGGGACAGTACTGAGGGAGCGCTGCACTGTCTCAGTGGCAGTACTGAGGGAGTGCTGCACTGTCGGAGGGGCAGTACTGAGGGAGCGCCGCACTGTCGGAGGGGCAGTACTGAGGGAGCACCGCATTGTCGGAGGGGCAGTACTGAGGGAGTGCCGCACTGTCGGAGGAGCAGTACTGAGGGAGCACCGCACTGTCGGAGGGGCGGTACTGAGGGAGTGCCGCACCGTCGGAGGGGCAGTACTGAGGGAATGCTGCACTGTCGGAGGAGCAGTACTGAGGGAGCACTGCACTGTCGGAGGAGCAGTACTGAGGGAGCGCCGCACTGTCGAAGGGGCAGTACTGAGGGAGTTCCGCACTGTCGGAGGAGCAGCACTGAGGGAGTGCCGCACTGTCGGAGGGGCAGTACTGAGGGTGCGCCGCACTGTCTGAGGGGCAGTACAGAGGGAGCGCCGCACTGTCGGGGGAGCAGTACTGAGGGAGCGCCGCACTGTCGGAGGGGCAGTACTGAGGGAGTGCCGCACTGTCGGAGGGGCGGTACTGAGGGAGCGCCGCACTGTCGGAGGGGCAGTACTGAGGGAGCGCCGCACTGTCGGAGGGGCAGTACTGAGGGAGCGCCGCACTGTCGGAGGAGCAGTACTGAGGGAGCGCCGCACTGTCGGAGGGGCAGTACTGAGGGAGCGCCGCACTGTCGGAGGGGCAGTACTGAGGGAGCGCCGCACTGTCGGAGGGGCAGTACTGAGGGAGCGCCGCACTGTCGGAGGGGCAGTACTGAGGGAGTGCCGCACTGTCGGAGGGGCAGTACTGAGGGAGTGCCGCACTGTCGGAGGGGCAGTACTGAGGGAGCGCCGCACTGTCTGAGGGGCAGTACTGAGGGAGTGCTGCACTGTCGGAGGGGCAGTACTGAGGGAGCGCCGCACTGTCGGAGGAGCAGTACTGAGGGAGCGCCGCACTGTCTGAGGGGCAGTACTGAGGGAGCGCCGCACTGTCTGAGGGGCAGTGCTGAGGGAGTGCTGCACTGTCGGAGGGACAGTACTGAGGGAGTGCTGCACTGTCTCAGGGGCAGTACTGAGGGAGTGCTGCACTGTCGGAGGGGCAGTACTGAGGGAGCGCCGCACTGTCGGAGGGGCAGTACTGAGGGAGCACCGCATTGTCGGAGGGGCAGTACAGAGGGAGTGCCGCACTGTCGGAGGAGCAGTACTGAGGGAGCACCGCACTGTCGGAGGGGCGGTACTGAGGGAGTGCCGCACCGTCGGAGGGGCAGTACTGAGGGAATGCTGCACTGTCGGAGGAGCAGTACTGAGGGAGCACCGCACTGTCGGAGGAGCAGTACTGAGGGAGTGCCGCACTGTCGGAGGGGCAGTACTGAGGGAGTGCCGCACTGTCGGAGGGGCAGTACTGAGGGAGCACCGCACTGTCGTAGGGGCGGTACTGAGGGAGTGCCGCACCATCGGAGGGGCAGTACTGAGGGAGCACCGCACTGTCGGAGGGGCAGTACTGAGGGAGCGCCGCACTGTCGGAGGGGCAGTACTGAGGGAGTGCCGCACTGTCGGAGGAGCAGTACTGAGGGAGTGCCGCACTGTCGGAGGGGCAGTACTGAGGGTGCGCCGCACTGTCGGAGGGGCAGTACTGAGGGAGCGCCGCACTGTCGGAGGAGCAGTACTGAGGGAGCGCCGCACTGTCAGAGGGGCAGTACTGAGGGAGTGCCGCACTGTCGGAGGAGCAGTACTGAGGGAGCGCCGCACTGTCGGAGGGGCGGTACTGAGGGAGTGCCGCACTGTCGGAGGGGCAGTACTGAGGGAGTGCCGCACTGTCGGAGGGGCGGTACTGAGGGAGCGCTGCACTGTCGGAGGGGCGGTACTGAGGGAGCGCTGCACTGTCGGAGGGGCAGTACTGAGGGAGCGCCGCACTGTTGGAGGGGCAGTACTGAGGGAGCGCCGCACTGTCAGAGGAGCAGTACTGAGGGAGCGCCGCACTGTCGGAGGGGCAGTACTGAGGGAGCGCCGCACTGTCGGAGGGGCAGTACTGAGGGAGCGCCGCACTGTCGGAGGGGCAGTACTGAGGGAGCGCCGCACTGTCGGAGGGGCAGTACTGAGGGAGTGCCGCACTGTCGGAGGGGCAGTACTGAGGGAGTGCCGCACTGTCGGAGGGGCAGTACTGAGGGAGCGCCGCACTGTCTGAGGGGCAGTACTGAGGGAGTGCTGCACTGTCGGAGGGGCAGTACTGAGGGAGCGCTGCACTGTCTGAGGGGCAGTACTGAGGGAGTGCCGAACTGTCGGAGGGGCAGTACTGAGGGAGCGCCGCACTGTCGGAGGGGCAGTACTGAGGGAGCGCCGCACTGTCGGAGGGGCAGTACTGAGGGAGCGCCGCACTGTCGGAGGGGCAGTACTGAGGGAGCGCCGCACTGTCGGAGGGGCAGTTCTGAGGGAGCGCCGCACTGTCGGAGGTGAAACCAAGGCATCGTCTGCCCTCTCGGGTGAATGTAAATGATCCCACGGCCACTATTCTAAGAAGAGCAGGGGGGAGTTCTCCCCGGTGTCTTGGCCAACCTATATCCCTCAACCAACATCACTAAAAACAGTTGATATGGTCATTTTCACATTGCTGTTTGTGGGAGCTTGCTGTGCACAGATTAGCTGCCGAGCATTACAACAGTGACCACACTGCAAAAGTATTTCATTGGCTGTAAAGTGCTTTGGGACATCCTGAGGTGGTGAAAGGCGCTATAGAAATGCAAGTTCTTTTTTTGTTTCTATGACTCTGGCCACCTTCGCTTGCCCCTTGACCCCGTCCAACTTCCCTGCCCCACCACACCTATCTTTGCCCCTTCATTGGTTGAACACTCACCAGCAGCTTTCGTCTGACACCTTCCCTAAACCCACAGTCTCGACACCTTTAAAAACCTTGAAACCCATATCTTTCACCAAGTTTTCTGCAGCTCCCAACCGGCCATGTCTTGACATCAATTGCTCTCTCTAGATTTTTCTTTTCTGTTCCCCACCTCTCCCCCCACCCCAATAAAGCAGCTTCACGCAATGTCTTTATTAACGGCACAATATGCTGTGGCTGGGACTTGGTGGAGAGGGAGGTTGGAAAGGTCTTGTGCAGCCTTTTTATATTCGTTCTTGGGATGTGGGCGTCCCTGGCAAGGCCAGCATTTATTGCCCATCCCTAGTCGCCACTTGAGAAGGTGGTGGTGAGCCGCCGCCTTGAACCGCTGCAGTCCGTGTGGTGAAGGCACTCCCACAGTGCTGTTAGGGAGGGAGTTCCAGGATTTTGACCCAGCGACGATGAAGGATCGGCCGATATATTTCTAAGTCAGGATGGTGTGTGACTTGCTGAGCGGGTTATGGGTGAGCTGGTTATTGGTGAAGGTGTTATGGGTGAGCGAGTTATCAGTAATCTGATTATCTGTGAGCGGGTTATCGGTGAGCGGGTCATTGGTGAGTGGCGTTATTGCTGAGCGCGTTATCGGTGGGCGGGGTATCGGTGAAGGTGTTAATGGTGAGTGGGTTATCAGTGAGCGGGCTATCGGTGGGTGGGTTATGGGTGAGGGGGTTATCGGTGAAGGTGTTAATGGTGAGTGGGTTATCAGTGAGCGGGCTATCGGTGGGTGGGTTATGGGTGAGGGGGTTATCGGTGAAGGTGTTATTGGTGAGTGGGTTATTAGTGAGTGGGCTATTGGTGGGTGGCTTATTGGTAAGCAGGATATCGGAGAAGGTGTTATCGGTGAGTGGATTATCGATGAGCAGGTTATCGGTGAGCGGATTATCGGTGAGCGGGTTATTGGTGAGTGGGTTATCGGTGAGCGGGCTATCGCTGAGCCGGTTATCGGTAAGCTGATTATCGATGAGCCAGTTATCGGTGAGCTGATTATCGGTGAACGGGTTATCGGTGAGCGGGTTATCGGTGAGCGGGCTGTCGGTGAGCGGGCTATCGGTGAGCAGGCTATCAGTGAGCAGGCTATCAGTGAGTGGGTTATCGGTGAGCGGGCTATCGGTGAGTGGGCTCATGGTGAATGGAGTTATCGGTGAGCCGGTTATCGGTGAGTGGGCTATGGGTGAGCGGGCTATGGGTGAGCGGGTTATTGGTGAGTGGGCTATCGGTGAGTGGGCTCATGGTGAGTGGGCTATGGGTGAGCGGGTTATCAGTGAGCAGGTTATCGGTGAGCGGGTTATCGGTGAGCGGGCTATTGGTGAGTGAGTAATCGGTGAGCGGGTTTATGGTGAATGGAGTTATCGGTGAGCGGGCTATCGGTGAGTGGGCTATGGGTGAGCGGGTTATCAGTGAGCGGGCTATGGGTGAGCGGGTTATCGATGAGCGAGTTATCGGTAAGCGGGTTATCGATGAGCGAGTTATCGGTAAGCGGGTTATCGATGAGCGAGTTATCGGTAAGCGGGTTATCGATGAGCGAGTTATCGGTAAGCGGGTTATCGATGAGTGGGTTATCAGTGAGCGGGCTTATGGTGAATGGAGTTATCGATGAGCGGGTTATCGGTGAGCAGGCTATGGGTGAGCGGGTTATCGGGGAGCAGGCTATGGGTGAGCGGGTTATCGGTGAGCAGGCTATGGGTGAGCGGGTTATCGATGAGAGGGTTATCAGTAAGCGGTTATCAATGAGAGGGTTATCGGTGAGCGGGTGATCAATGAGAGGGTTATCGGTGAGCGGGTTATCAATGAGAGGGTTATCGGTGAGCGGGTTATCAATGAGAGGGTTATCGGTGAGCGGGTTATCAATGAGAGGGTTATCGGTGAGCGGGTTATCAATGAGAGGGTTATCGGTAAGCGGGTTATCGATGAGCGGGTTATCGGTGAGCAGGCTATGGGTGAGCGGGTTATCGGTGAGCAGGCTATGGGTGAGCGGGTTATCGGTGAGCAGGCTATGGGTGAGCGGACTATTGATGAGAGGGTTATCGGTGAGCGGGTTATCGATGAGAGGGTTATCAGTAAGCGGTTATCAATGAGAGGGTTATCGGTGAGCGGGTTATCGATGAGAGGGTTATCGGTAAGTGGGTTATCGGTGAGCGGCTTATCGGTGAGCAGGCTATGGGTGAGCGGGTTATCGGTGAGCAGGCTATGGGTGAGCGGGTTTATGGTGAATGGAGTTATCGGTAAGCAGGCTATGGGTGAGCGGGTTATCGGTGAGCGGCTTATCGGTGAGCAGGCTATGGGTGAGCGGGTTATCGGTGAGCAGGCTATGGGTGAGCGGGTTTATGGTGATTGGAGTTATCGGTAAGCAGGCTATGGGTGAGCGGGTTATCGGTGAGCGGGTTATCGGTAAGCAGGCTATGGGTGAGCGGGTTATCGGTGAGCGGGTTATCGGTGAGCAGGCTTTGGGTGAGCGGGTTATCGGTAAGCAGGCTATGGGTGAGCGGGTTTATGGTGAATGGAGTTATCGGTAAGCAGGCTATGGGTGAGCGGGTTATCGGTGAGCGGGTTATCAATGAGCGGGTTATCGGTGAGCGGGTTTATGGTGAATGGAGTTATCGGTAAGCAGGCTATGGGTGAGCGGGTTATCGGTAAGCAGGCTATGGGTGAGCGGGTTATCGGTGAGCGGGTTATGAGTGAGCGGGTTTATGGTGAATGGAGTTATCGGTAAGCAGGCTATGGGTGAGCGGGTTATCGGTGAGCGGGTTATCGGTGAGCGGGTTATCGGTAAGCAGGCTATGGGTGAGCGGGTTATGGGTGAGCGGGTTTATGGTGAATGGAGTTATCGGTAAGCGGGCTATGGGTGAGCAGATTATCAATGAGAGGGTTATCGGTGAGCGGATTATCGGTAAGCGGGCTATGGGTGAGCGGGTTTATGGTGAATGGAGTTATCGGTAAGCAGGCTATGGGTGAGCGGGTTTATGGTGAATGGAGTTATCGGTAAGCAGGCTATGGGTGAGCGGGTTATCGGTGAGCAGGTTATTGGTAAGCAGGCTATGGGTGAGCGGGCTATGGGTGAGCGGGTTATCGGTGAGCAGGCTATGGGTGAGCGGGTTTATGGTGAATGGAGTTATCGGTAAGCGGGTTATCGGTGAGCACCTGCTTACACTTGGTTTTGCTCTGAACCATTAATGCTGACGAAAGGTCATCGACCTTAAACATTAACTTTGTTTCTCTCTCCACAGATCCTGCCTGACCTGCTAAGTATTGCCAGCATTTTATGTTTTTATTTCAGATTTCCAACAGCCACAGTATTTTGCTTTTGCATTTGTTCTCCCAGCTCTCAGGCTGCTGTGGTCAGGACAGTTTCCCACTCCCTCAGTCCCCACCCCCTCCTTATTGACCCACGTCGCTAATTTTAGTAATTTGTATATCTTTACCCCTGGATCCCTCTGTTCTCCTTCCCCATTTAGAGTATTTTTTCCAAGCAGTATGTGACCTCTTCCTACCAAAGTCTAACACCTCACTATTAACTATATTGAAATAAATTTGCTAATTACACGATTGTTTCAGGAAGTACTTGATTTTGGAGTAAGCGTGTTGAAGTACAAAGTGAATTCCTTTTGTGTATGTGTAGGGATTGGCAAATATCCACTCGGCCCAGCTCCTTACATTGCTGTTAATGCTTGTCCTGGGCACCCTGTGTCTACTGGGAGTTTATCCCACAGATTAATCTCCACCCGTGATCACTGTGCCTTCCGTAGAGGAATAGGAGGAGGTCATTCTACCCCGCGAGCCTATTCCGCCATTTAATTGTCAGCCAGAGGCTCAGTGGGTGGCACACTCACCTCTGAGTCAGAAGGTCGTGGGTTCAAGTCCCACTCCAGAGACTTGAGCACAAAAATCTAGGTTGACACTCCAGGGGCAGTACTGAGGGAGCGCCGCACTGTCGGAGGGGCGGTACTGAGGGAGTGCCGCACTGTCGGAGGGGCAGTACCGAGGGAGCGCCGCACTGTCGGAGGAGCAGTACTGAGGGAGCGCCGCACTGTCGGAGGAGCAGTACTGAGGGAGCGCCGCACTGTCGGAGGGGCAGTACCGAGGGAGCGCCGCACTGTCGGAGGGGCAGTACTGAGGGAGTGCTGCACTGTCGGAGGGGCAGTACCGAGGGAGCGCCGCACTGTCGGAGGGGCAGTACTGAGGGAGTGCTGCACTGTCGGAGGGGCAGTGCTGAGGGAGTGCCGCACTGTCGGAGGAGCAGTACTGAGGGAGCGCCGCACTGTCGGAGGGGCAGTACTGAGGGAGCGCCGCACTGTCGGAGGGGCAGTACTGAGGGAGCGCCGCACTGTCGGAGGGGCAGTACTGAGGGAGCGCCGCACTGTCGGAGGGGCAGTACTGAGGGAGCGCCGCACTGTCGGAGGGGCAGTACTGAGGGAGCGCCGCACTGTCGGAGGGGCAGTACTGAGGGAGTGCCGCACTGTCGGAGGGGCAGTATTGAGGGAGCGCTGCACTGTCGGAGGGGCAGTACTGAGGGAGCGCCGCACTGTCGGAGGGGCAGTACTGAGGGAGCGCCGCACTGTCGGAGGGGCAGTACTGAGGGAGCGCTGCACTGTCGGAGGGGCAGTACTGAGGGAGCGCCGCACTGTCGGAGGAGCAGTACTGAGGGAGCGCCGCACTGTCGGAGGGGCAGTACTGAGGGAGCGCCGCACTGTCGGAGGGGCAGTACTGAGGGAGCGCCGCACTGTCGGAGGGGCAGTACTGAGGGAGCGCCGCACTGTCGGAGGGGCAGTACTGAGGGAGCGCCGCACTGTCGGAGGGGCAGTACTGAGGGAGCGCCGCACTGTCGGAGGGGCAGTACTGAGGGAGTGCCGCACTGTCGGAGGGGCAGTATTGAGGGAGCGCTGCACTGTCGGAGGGGCAGTACTGAGGGAGCGCCGCACTGTCGGAGGGGCAGTACTGAGGGAGCGCCGCACTGTCGGAGGGGCAGTACTGAGGGAGCGCTGCACTGTCGGAGGGGCAGTACTGAGGGAGCGCCGCACTGTCGGAGGAGCAGTACTGAGGGAGCGCCGCACTGTCGGAGGGGCAGTACTGAGGGAGCGCCGCACTGTCGGAGGAGCAGTACTGAGGGAGCGCCGCACTGTCGGAGGAGCAGTACTGAGGGAGCGCCGCACTGTCGGAGGGGCAGTACTGAGGGAGCGCCGCACTGTCGGAGGGGCAGTACTGAGGGAGCGCCGCACTGTCGGAGGGGCAGTACTGAGGGAGCGCCGCACTGTCGGAGGGGCAGTACTGAGGGAGCGCCGCACTGTCGGAGGGGCAGTACTGAGGGAGTGCCGCACTGTCGGAGGGGCAGTATTGAGGGAGCGCTGCACTGTCGGAGGGGCAGTACTGAGGGAGCGCCGCACTGTCGGAGGGGCAGTACTGAGGGAGCGCTGCACTGTCGGAGGGGCAGTACTGAGGGAGCGCCGCACTGTCGGAGGGGCAGTACTGAGGGAGCGCCGCACTGTCGGAGGGGCAGTACTGAGGGAGTGCCGCACTGTCGGAGGGGCAGTATTGAGGGAGCGCCGCACTGTCGGAGGGGCAGTACTGAGGGAGCGCCGCACTGTCAGAGGGGCAGTACTGAGGGAGCGCCGCATTGTCGGAGGGGCAGTACTGAGGGAGCGCCGCACTGTCGGAGGGGCAGTACTGAGGGAGCACCGCACTGTCGGAGGGGCAGTACTGAGGGAGCGCCGCACTGTCGGAGGGGCAGTACTGAGGGAGCGCCGCATTGTCGGAGGGGCAGTACTGAGGGAGCGCCGCACTGTCGGAGGGGCAGTACTGAGGGAGCGCCGCACTGTCGGAGGGGCAGTACTGAGGGAGCGCCGCACTGTCAGAGGGGCAGTACTGAGGGAGCGCCGCATTGTCGGAGGGGCAGTACTGAGGGAGCGCCGCACTGTCGGAGGGGCAGTACTGAGGGAGCACCGCACTGTCGGAGGGGCAGTACTGAGGGAGCGCCGCACTGTCGGAGGGGCAGTACTGAGGGAGCGCCGCATTGTCGGAGGGGCAGTACTGAGGGAGCGCCGCACTGTCGGAGGGGCAGTACTGAGGGAGCGCCGCACTGTCGGAGGGGCAGTACTGAGGGAGCGCCGCACTGTCGGAGGGGCAGTACTGAGGGAGCGCTGCACTGTCGGAGGAGCAGTACTGAGGGAGCGCTGCACTGTCGGAGGGGCAGTACTGAGGGAGTGCCGCACTGTCGGAGGGTCAGTACTGAGGGAGCGCTGCCCTGTCGGAGGGGGCAGTACTGAGGGAGCGCCGCACTGTCAGAGGGACAGTACTGAGGGAGCGCCGCACTGTCGGAGGGGCAGTACTGAGGGAGCGCTGCACTGTCGGAGGGGCAGTTCTGAGGGAGCGCCGCACTGTCGGAGGGGCAGTACTGAGGGAGCGCTGCACTGTCGGAGGGGCAGTACTGAGGGAGCGCCGCACTGTCGGAGGGGCAGTACTGAGGGAGCGCCGCACTGTCAGAGATGCTGTCTTTCGGATGAGATGTTAAACCGAGGCCCCGTCTGCTCTCTCAGGCGGATGTAAAGGATCCCATGGCACTATTTCGAAGAAGAGCAGGGGAGTTATCCCTGGTGTACTGTCCAATATTAATCCCTCAACCAACATACCAAAAGCAGATGATCTGGTCATTATCACATTGCTGTTTGTGGGAGCTTGCTGTGCGCAAATTAGCTGCCGTGTTTCCTACATTACAACAGTGACTACACTTCACAAAGTACTTCATTGGCTGTGAAGCACTTTGGGACATCTGGTGGTCATGAAAGGCTCAATATAAGTGCAAGACTTTCTTTCTTTTAATTAATCGTGGCTGATCTGTATCTTAACTCCATCTACCCGCCTTGGTCCCATAACCCTGAATACCCTTACATAACAAAAATCGATCAATCTCAGTTGGGAGATTTTCAATTGACCCCCTGCCTCAACAGATTTTGGGGGAGAGAGTTCCCGATTTCCACCCCCCTTTGTGTGAAGAAGTGCTTCCTGACATCACCCCTGAACGGCCTGGCTCTAATTTTAAGGTTCTGCCCCCTTGTTCTGGACTCCCCCCACCAGAGGAAATAGTTTCTCTCTCTCCACCCGATCAACTCCTTCAAATCAGCTTAACTACCTCAATTAGATCACCCCTTAATCTTCTTTACTCCAGGGAACATAACAGAGGAAATAGGAGCAGGAGGAGGCCATTCGGCCCCTCGAGCCTGCTCCCCCATTAAATAAGATCATGGCTGATCTTCTCCCTCATCTCCACTTTCCTGCACTATCCCCATATCCCTCGATTCCCATAATATCCAAAAATCTATCGATGTCAGTCTTGAATATACTCAACGACTGAGCCTCCACAGCCCTCTGGGGCAGAGAATTCCAAAGATTCTCCACCTTCTGAGTGAAGAAATTCCTCCTCATCTCAGTCCTAAATGGCCGACCCCTTATCCTGAGACTGTGACCCCTGGTTCTAGACTCCCCAGCCAGGGGGGAAACATCCTCCCTGCATCTACCCTGTCAAGCCCTGTAAGAATTTTGTATGTTTCAATGAGATCACCTCACATTCTTCTAAACTCTAGGGAATATAGGCCTAGTCTACTCAATCTCTCCTCATAGGACAATCCCCCCATCCCAGGAACCAGTCTGGTGAACCTTCATTGCACTCCCTCTATGGCAAGTATATCCTTCCTTAGGTAAGGAGACCAAATCTGTACACAATACTCCAGGTGTGGTCTCACCAGGGCCCTATATAACTGCAGTAAGACGTCTTTACTCTTATACTCAAATCCTCTTGTAATAAAGGCCAACATACCATTTGCTTTCCTAATTGCTTGCTGTACCTGCCTGTTAACTTTCAGTGATTCGTGTACAAGGACACCCAGGTCCCTCTGAACACCAACATTTCACAATCTCTCACCATTTAAAAAATACTCTGCTTTTCTATTTTTCCTACCAAAGTGGATAACTTCACATTTCTCCACATTATATTCCATTTGCCATGTTCTTTCCCACTCACTTAGCCTGTCTATATCCCCTTGAAGCCTCCTTGCATCCTCCTCACAACTTACATTCCCACCCAGCTTTGTATCATCAGCAGATTTGGAAATGTTACATTTGGTCCCCTCGTCCAAATCATTGATGTAGATTGTGAATAGCTGAGGCCCAAGCACTGATCCTTGCGGTACCCCACTAGTTACAGCCTGCCAACCCAAAAATGACCCGTTTATTCCTACTCTCTGTTTCCTGTCCGTTAACCAATCCTCAATCCATGCTAGTATATTACCCCCAATCCCATGAGCCCTAATTTTGTTTAATAACCACTTGTGTGACACCTTATCGAATGCCTTCTGAAAATCCAAATACACCACATCCACTGGTTTCCCCTTATCTATTCTGTTAGTTACAACCTCAAAAAACTAAGATTCGTCAAACACGATTTCCCTTTCATAAATCCGTGTTGACTCGGCCCAATCCTATTATTATTTTCTAAGTGCCCTGTTCCCAAGTCCCTAATAATAGATTCTAACATCCTCCCTACTACTGATGTCCGGCTAACTGGCCTGTAGTTCCCAGTTTTCTCTCTCCCTCCTTTAACCATAATCATAATCAACTTTTATTGCCATTGTTAGTGCACAAGTGCAGTACAACGAAATGTAGGCTTGCGGCTCCCGAGAGTGTACATTTAGATTAAGACATTTAGACATTCAACATACATTTGGCTTGTAATACATTAACATAAACATAACCATAATAAAGTGCATTGGCAGATGCGCAGGCTTTAGAGTTTATTTGTGGAGTTCAGTAGGATGACAGCCCTGGGAAAGAAGCTGTTCCTAAATCTGGTCGTACGGGTGCGAATGCATCTGTAGCGTCTCCCAGATGGCAGGAGGGCGAACAGACTGTGGCTGGGGTGGGTAGGGTCTTTGATGATGGTCCGTGACCTCCGTAAACAGTGTTTCTGGTATATGTGCTCTATGGTCGGTAGCCGGGTGCCGGTAATGCGTTGGGCAGTTTTGACTACCCGCTGCCATACCATTTCTTAAATAATAACCTTCTTTACTCGAGGGAATACAAGCCCAGTCTGTGCAACCTCAGAATTTAACCCTTTCAGTCCCCACATCCTGTTTTGGGAAGAGACATGGGCCATTTGACCCTTTATTGGGATTGAATTGGTTCTGATTGGGCTGTTGAATGCTAGTTGCTCTGCCGGTTGAGGAGCCGCTGCCCCTGGGATCTCCATAGCAAAGGCAGCAATTAGCGCCTGATTCACACACTTCCATCTCAGTGGTCTGAGGATTGCTCCAATAAAGCCCGCCAGCACACGAGGCTCCGGGATGCTGGTCAGCTGTGCAGATGCATGCCAGCCCTTCTCCCCACTCCGTAAGATCTGAACATGGACCAGCTTTATCTAAATTCCCGTTTACAAACTCAACTATCTCCGCAGATGGACGATTGCTGTTTCCCGCAGGAGGGCAACGATCCCAGGAACGGTTTCCCTTCCTACCAACCTCACATCGCCCAGAGGAACCTGATCCAAGCCTCGGGGGAGTACATGGAGAGCGCGGCTTGGGACGCAGGTATGGCCACAGCTGTCTGTCCCCGGGCCGTGTTGTGTGAGTCGGGTTTAATACTGGGGCACTGGGCTGGATGGAGGTGACCCAGGTGCTGTGATGGGCGAGATGACAGACGGGGTTCGCTGTGTTGATCGCCTGTCCCAGATAATCCTAGCTTTAGTCTGCATCTTGCTGCCGACCATCCTTATATTGAAAGTGACCCCAGATTTACAGACAGAACCTGTATTTCTACAACACCGGACGTCCCAAAGCGCTTCACGGCAATGAGCTACTTTTTTTGAAGTGTAGTCACTGTTGGAACTTACAAAATAGGAGCAGGAGTCGGCCATTCGGCCCCTCGAGCCTGCTCCACCATTCAGTGAGATCATGTCTGATCATCGACCTCATCTCCACTTTCCTGCCCGATCCCCATATCCCTCGATTCCCCTAGAGTCCAAAAATCTATCGATCTCAGTCTTGAATATACTCAACGACTGAGCATCCACAGCCCTCTGGGGTAGAGAATTCCAAAGATTCACCTCCCTCTGAGTGAAGAAATTCATCCTCATCTCAGTCCTAAATGGCCGACCCTTTATCCTGAGACTGTGACCCCTGGTTCTAGACTCCCCAGCCAGGGGAAACAATCTCTCGGCATCCACCCTGTCAATCCCCCTCAGAATCTTCATATGTTTCAATGAGATCACCTCGCATTCTTCTAAATTCTCAGGAATATAGGCCTAGTCTACTCAATCTCTCCTCATAGGACAATCCCCCCATCCCAGGAACCAGTCTGGTGAACCTTCGTTGCACTCCCTCTATGGCAAGTATATCCTTCCTTAGGTAAGGAAACCAAAACTGTGCACAATACTCCAGGTGTGGTCTCACCAGGGCCCTATATAATTGCAGTAAGACGTCTTTACTCTTATACTCAAATCCTCTTGTAATAAAGGCCAACACACCATTTCCTTTCCTAATTGCTTGCTGTACCTGCATGTTAACTTTCAGTGATTGGTGTACAAGGACACCCAGGTCCCTCTGAACACCAACATTTCCCAATCTCTCACCATTTAAAAAATACTCTGCTTTTCTATTTTATTTTTCTACCAAAGTGGATAACTTCACATTTCTCCACTTTTATATTCCATCTGGCATGTTCTTGCCCACTCACTTAGCCTGTCTATATCCCCTTGAAGCCCACTTGCATCCTCCTCACAACTTACATTCCCACCCAGCTTTGTATCATCAGCAAACTTGGATATATTACATTTGGTCCCCTCATCTATGTCATTAATATAGATTGTAAAGAGCTGAGGCCCCAACACTGATCCTTGTGGTACCCCACTAGTTAATTCCAACACCTAGGGGGAAAAATTCAGCGGCGCCCCCTTTGGGGTACTAACTTCACCGGGCATTAACTTTTTCAGGGCGCTAAAAGTAACACCACTGCACCATAAATTCGGTGGGGGTGGAGGCGGGGCACTATTGGAAGCATTCACCCCCTCCTTCCTGGGGTGCTACCCCTGAATGTCACGTCGCTACGTGTAACAGCGCCATGCGCATTGTCATGTTGTGCCGTAAAAGGGAGGGGCCTAGCGCTGCATGCATGGGGCCCTGCTAGACCAGCGGAGGTGCCGGGCTGAGCGATCGCGGCTGGCACCCCGACTGAAAGAGGGGAAGGGGGCGGGTGCTGGCAGCCAGCCCGGAAAAAAATGGCTGCCCGACACCTGCCCCTTTAAATAACGCGGCTGCACAAACGCCACCCTGACCCTGTTTGACATATCGTCCAGCGAGGTAGGTCAGGGGGCGCAGCTGAAGTTTGCAAGTGGTGTGCTGTGCACGGCGATGGCATCACCGCCAGCGGCGGGGCACTACTGGCTACTGCCGCTGCTAACTTCCTGCTGAATTTCACGGGAGGTGTTAGCGGTGCCCGGGCGCTGGGGCTTTACGCCCCATTAGCGCCCCCGGGGTGCTAACTGGAGGCGCAAAGCAACCCAATTTTTCCCCCTAGAGTTTTGAAAGAGTTAGCTAGAAAGATGGTGGATGCATTGGTTGTCATCTTCCAAAATTCCATTTATTCTAGAACGGTTCCCGCGGATTGGAAGGTAGCAAATGTAACCCCACTATTTAAGAAAGGAGGGAGAGAGAAAACGGGGAACTACAGACCAGTTAGCCTGACATCAGTAGTAGGGCAAAAGCTAGAGTCGAGTATTAAGGATGTGGTAACAGGGCATTTCGAAAATAATAATGGGATTGGGCAGAGTCAACACCGATTTATGAAAGGGAAATCGTGTTTGACGAATCTGTTTTTTGAGACTGTAACTAGCAGAATAGATAAGGGGGAACCAGTGGATGTGGTGTATTTGGATTTTCAGAAGGCATTCGATAAGGTGCCACACAAGAGGTTATTAAACAAAATTGGGGCACATGGGATTGGGGGGTAGTATTAGCATGGATTGAGGATTGGTTAACAGACAGAAAACCGAGTAGAATCATTGAATGGTTACAGCATGGAACGTTGAGCCCATGCCGGCTCCTTGCAAGAGCACCTCAGCCAGGCCCACTCCTCCGCCCTTTCCCCGTAGCCCTGCAAATGTTTTTCTTTCAGATACTTATCCAGCTTCCTTTTGAAGGCCATGATTGAATCTGCCTCCACCACCCTTTCAGGAAGTGCATTCCAGATCCTAACCACTCGCTGCGTAAAACGGTATTTCCTCATGTCGCCTTTGGTTATAGATACATAGAAACATAGAAGATAGGAGCAGGAGTCGGCCATTCAGCCCTTCGAGCCTGCTCCGCCATTCAATGAGATCATGGCTGATCATCCAAATTCAGTACCCGCTCCCTGCCTTCTCCCCATATCCCTTGATCCCTTTAGCCTTAAGAAATATATCCAACTCTTTCTTGAATATATTTAATGAATTGGCCTCCACCGCCCTCTGTGGCAGAGAATTCCACAGGTTCACCACTCTCTGGGTGAAGAAATTCCTCCTCATTTCAGTCCTAAATGGCTTACCCCTTATCCTTAGACTATGACCCCTGGTTCTGGACTCCCCGGCCATCAGAAACATCCTTCCTGCATCTAGTCTGTCCAGGCCTGACAGAATTTTATAGGTTTCGATGAGATCCCCTCTCAATCTTCTAAACTCCAGTGAGTATAAGCCCAATCGACCCAATCTCTCCTCATACGTCAATCCTGCCATCCCAGGTATCAGCCTGGTGAATCTTCGCTGCACTCCTTCCATGGCAAGAACGTCCTTCCTCAGGTAAGGCGACCAAAACTGCCACAATACTCAAGGTGTGGTCTCACCAAGGCCCTGTACAACTGTAGCAAGACATCCTTGTTCTTGTACTCGAACCCTCTTGCTACGAAGGCCAACATACCATTTGCCTTCTTAACCGCCTGCTGCACCTGCATTCTTACCTTCAGCGACTGGTGTACAAGAACACCCAGGTCTCTTTGCACTTCCCCTTCTCCCAAACTATTACCATTCAAATAATAATCTGCCTTTCTGTTTTTGCCACCAAAGTGGATAACCTCACATTTATCCACATTATAGTGCATTTGCCATGGTGGCATAGTGGTTCGCACTGTTGCCTCACAGCACCAGGGACCCGGGTTCAAATCCGGCCTCGGGTGACTGTCTGTGTGGAGTTTGCACATTCTCCCCGTGTTTGCGTGGGTTTCCTCCGGGTGCTCCGGTTTCCTCCCACAGTCCAAAGATGTGCGGGTTAGGTTGATTGGCCATGATAAAAAATTGGCCCTTAGTGTTAGGGGGGATTAAATACGTGGGGTTACGGGGATAGGGCTTGGGTGGGATGGCTGTCGGTGTAGGGACCGGGTGCTAGGGTTTGGATGATCAGCCATGATCTCGTTGAATGGCGGAGCAGGCTCGAAGGGACGAATGGCCTACTCCTGCTCCTATCTTCTATGTTTCTATGCCATGTTTCTGCCCAATCACCCAACCTGTCCAAATCGTACTGGATTTTCACGACATCCTCCTCACAGCACACCCTCCCCCCCCCAGCTTTGTGTCGTCTGCAAATTTGGAGATATTACATCCAATTCCCTCGTCCAGATCATTAATATATATTGTGAACAGCTGGGGTCCTAGGACCGATCCTTGCGGTACCCCACTAGCCACTGCCTGCCACTCGGAAAACGACCCGTTTATTCCAACTCTTTGTTTTCTGTCCGCCAACCAGTTCTCTATCCAAGTCAATACCTTGCCCCCAATCCCGTGTGCCTTAATTTTGCACGCTAATCTCTTATGTGGGACCTTATCGAAAGCCTTCTGAAAGTCCAAATACACCACATCCACTGGTTCTCCCTTATCTATTTTACCAGTTACATCATCAAAAAATTCCAGTAGATTAGTCAAGCATGATTTTCCTTTTGTAAATCCATGTTGACTTTGTCCGATCCAGTCACTGCTTTCCAAGTGCTCTGCTATTACATCTTTTACAATAGACTCTAGCATTTTCCCCACTACCGATGTCAAGCTTACCGGTCTATAATTCCCCGCCTTTTCTCTACCACCTTTTTTGAATAGTGGGGTAACATTAGCTACCCGCCAATCCATGGGTACCGTTCCAGAGTCTATCGAGTTCTGGAAGATGACCAGCAATGCATCTACTATTTCTAGGGCCACTTCCTTAAGTACCCTGGGATGTAGATTATCAGGCCCTGGGGATTTATCGGCCTTCAATCCCATCAATTTTCCTTACACCATTTCCCTACAAATACTTTTGCCAATCACCTTAAATCTGTGTCCTCTGGTTCTCGACCCTTCCGCCAATGGGAACAGTTTCTCTCTATCTACCCTGTCCAGAACCCTCATGATTTTGAACACCTCGATCAAATCTCCTCTCATTCTTCTCTGCTCTAGGGAGAACAACCCCAGCTTCTCCCGTCTGTCCATGTAACTGAAGTCCCTCATCCCTGGAATCATTCTTGTAAATCTTTTCTGCACCCTCTCTAAGGCCTTCACATCCTTCTTAAAGTGCGGTGCCCAGAATTGGACACAGTACTCCAGTAAAACCAGTGTTTTATACAGGTTCATTATAATTTCCACAGTTTTTGTACTCTATGGCTCTATTCATGAAGCCCATAAGCTTTTTTAACTGCTTTCTCAACCTCCCCTGCCACCTTCAATGATTTGTGCACATAAACCCCCAGGTCTCTCTGTTCATGCACCCCCTTTAGGATTGTGCCCTTTAGTTTATATTGCCTCTCCTCATTCTTTCTACCAAAATGTTTCACTTCACACTTTTCTGCGTTCAATTTCATCTGCCATGTGTCTGCCCATTCCACCAACCTGTCTATGTCCTCTCGAAGTCTGTCACTATCCTCCTCACTGTTCACTATATTTCCAAGTTTTGTGTCCTCTGCAAATTTTGAAATTGTGCCCTGTACACCCACATCCAAGTCATTAATATATATCAAGAAAAGCAGTGGTCCTAGAACCGACTCCTGGGGAACACCACTGTGTACCTTCCTCCAGTCTGAGAAACAACCGTTTCCCACTACTCTCTGTTTCCTGTCACTTAGCCAATTCCATATCCAGGCTGCCACTGTCCCTTTTATTCCATGGGCTTCAACTTTGCTGGCAAGCCTATTATGTGGCACTTTGTCGAACGCCTTTTGGAAATCCATGTACACCACATTGCCCTCATCAACCCTCTCTGTTACCTCATCAAAAAACTCGATCAAGTTGGTTAAACACGATTTGCCTTTAAGAAATCCGTGCTGGCTTTCCTTAATTAATCCACACTTGTTCAAGTGACTGTTAATTTTGTCCCTGATTATTGTTTCTGAAAGCTTCCCCACTACCGAGGTTAAACTGACTGGCCTGTAGTTGCTGGGTTTATCGTTACACCCTTTTTTGAACAAGGGTGTAACATTTGCAATTCTCCAGTCATCTGGCACCACTCCTGTTTCTAAGGAGGATTCGGAGATTATGGCCAGTACCTCCGCAATTTCATCCTTCTCTTTCCTCCACGTCCTAGGATGCATCCCATCTGGTCCTGGCGACTTATCTACTTTAAGTACAGCCAGCCTTTCTAGTACCTCCTCTTTATCAATTTTTATCCCATCCAGTATCTCAACTACCTCCTCCTTCACTATGTCTATGGCAGCATCTTCTTCCTTGGTGAAGACAGATGCAATGTACTTATTTAATGCCTCAGCCATGCCCTCTGCCTCCATGCGTAGGTCTCCTTTTTGGTGCTAATCAGCCCCACCCCTCTTACTACCCATTTACGATTTATATGCCTATAGATGACTTTTGGATTACCTTTTATGTCGGCTGCCATTCTATTCTCATACCCTCTCTTTGCCCCTCTTATTTTCTTTTTCACTTCTCCTGAACTTTCTATATTTAGCCTGATTCTCAGATGTATTCACGACCTGACACCTGTCATACACACTCTTTTTCTGCTTCCTCTTACTCTCTATCTCTTTGTCATCCAGGGAGCTCTGACTTTAGTTGCGCTACCTTTCCCCCTCGTGGGAATGTACCTCGACTGTACCCGAACTATTTCCTCTTTAAAGGCAGCCCATTGTTCCATTACAGTTTTGCCTGCCAATCTTTGATTCCAATTTACCCGGGCCAGATCCGTTCTCATCCCACTGAAATTGGCCTTCCTCCAATTAAGTATTTTTACTCTAGATCGCTCCCTGTCCTTTTCCATAGCTAATCTAAAACTTATGATACTATGATCACTGTTCCTTAAATGTTCCCCTACTGACACTTGCTCCACTTGACCTACCTCATTCCCCAGAACCAGATCCAGCAATGCCTCCTTCCTCGTCGGGCCAGAAACATACTGATCAAGAAAGTTCTGAACACACTTCAGAAATTCTTCCCCCTCTCTGCCCTTTACACTATTATGATCCCAGTCTATATTAGGATAGTTGAAGTCCCCCATTATTACTACTCTATAGTTCTTTCATCTCTCAGTAACTTCCCTGAAAATTTGCTCCTCTCTATTTGATGGTCTATAGAATACATTTCTTCTTAGGCAGTCCCTCGGAACCGAGGATGACTTGCTTCCACATTAAAAATAAGTTCTCAGGTGACTGATGAGTCCAATGCGGAACCTACAGTCTCTGTCACAGGTGGGGCAGACAGTGGTTGAAGGGACGGGTGGGTGGGGTGCTTGGGTTGACGTGCACTCCTTGTGCTGCCTGTGCTTGGCTTCCGCTTGCTCCCGGCGAAGAGACTCGGTGTTCGGCGCCCTCCCGATGCTTCTCCAGTTTGTGCGGTCTTGGGCCAGGGATTCCCAGGTGTTGGTGGGGATGTTACACTTTTTCAAGGAGGTTTTGAGGGTGTCCTTGAAGCATTTCCTCTGCCCACCTGGGGCTCTCTTGCTGTGTCGGAGCTCCGAGTAGAGCGCTTGTTTTGGGAGTCTCGTATCGGTCATGCGGACAATGTGGCCCGTCCATCAGAGCTGATCGAGCGTGGTCAAAGCTTCGATGCTGGGGATGTTGGCCTGAGCGAGAACACTGATGTTGGTGCGCCTATCCTGCCAATGGATTTGCAGGATCTTGTGAAAGCAGCGTTGGTGGTACCTCTCCAGTGCTTTGAGGTGCCTGCTGTACATGGTCCACGTCTCTGAGGCATACAGCAGGGCGGGTATCACTCCTACTCTGTAGACCATGAGCTTAGTGCCCGGTTTGAGGTCCTGGTCTGTAATGTAATGGCACCTCCTATTATTTCTTAACTCTAACAAAATAGATTCTGTCCTTGACCCCTCCAGGACATCCTCCCTCTCCAGCATTGTAACATTCACCTTAACCAATACTGCCACACCACCTCCTAACTTTCTAAACACGCTATAACCAGGAATATTTAATACCCAATCCTGCCCTTTATTAAGCCAGGTCTCAGTTATTGCCACATCATCATATTCCCAGGTGGCTGTTTGTGCCTGCAGCTCACTTAACTTGTTTACTACGCTTCGTGCGTTCACAGACATACACTGTAAACCCATCTTAGACCATCCTGTGTTCTCTTAGTCTGACCCCACCAATACCTTAATATTTCTGACCTTAGTGCTATCTGTCTCTCCCAGCCCTTTGTTTCTCCTAGAGCAGGAATAAACGGGTCATTTTCAGGTTGGCAAGCTTTAGCTAGTGGGGTACCGCAAGGATCAGTGCTTGGGCCTCAGCTATTCACAATCTACATCAATGATTTGGATGAGGAGACCAAATGTAATATATCCAAGTCTGCTGATGATACAAAGCTGGGTGGGAATGTAAGTTGTGAGGAGGATGCAAGGAGGCTTCAAGGGGATATAGACAGGCTAAGTGAGTGGGTAAGAACATGGCAAATGGAATATAATGTGGAGAAATGTGAAGTTATCCACTTTGGTAGGAAAAATAGAAAAGCAGAGTATTTTTTAAATGGTGAGAGATTGTGAAATGTTGGTGTTCAGAGGGACCTGGGTGTCCTTGTACACCAATCACTGAAAGTTAACATGCAGGTACAGCAAGCAATTAGGAAAGCAAATGGTATGTTGGCCTTTATTACAAGAGGATTTGAGTATAAGAGTAAAGACATCTTACTGCAATTATATAGGGCCCTGGTGAGACCACACCTGGAGTATTGTGGACAGTTTTGGTCTCCTTACCTAAGGAAGGATATACTTGCCATAGAGGGAGTGCAACGAAGGTTCACCAGACTGGTTCCTGGGATGGGGGGATTGTCCTATGAGGACAGATTAAGTAGACTAGGCCTATATTCTCGAGGGTTTAGAAGAATGAGCGGTGATCTCATTGAAACATACAAAATTCTTAGTGCTTGACAGGGTAGATGCAGGGAGGATGTTTCCCCTGGCTGGGGAGTCTCGAACCAGGGGTCACAGTCTCAGGATAAGGGGTCGGCCATTTAGGACTCCCTGGGGCCGCCAGCCTGGATTACGGGCTCAATTCCCTGGGATGGGCCTTGAACCCATGATCTCTGACTTGGAGAGTGCTACCCACTGAGCCACGACTGACAAACCTGTACTCATTTACTAGTTTAGCCAGGTGATGGGGTTCACTCTCTCAGTAACTTAAAGTGGGTGCATGAACAGAGAGCCAAATCTTTGGAGGTGGGAAGACAAGTTGATAAAGCTGTTTAAAAAAATAAAATGGCAGAGGGATCCTTGGCTTTATTAATAAGAGGCATAAAGTATAAAAGCAAGGAAATTATGTTACTGGCTAGGCCTCCGCTAGAGTAGTGTGTCCAATTCTGGGCACCACACTTTAGGAAGGATGTGAAGGCCTTGCAGAAGATGTAGAAGAGATTTACTAGAATGATATCAGGGATGAGGGACTTCAGTTATGTGGAGAAGTTGGAATGGTTCTCTTTGGAGCAGGGAAGGTTAAGGGGCGATTGATAGTCATTCAAAATGATGAAGGGTTTAGATCGAGTAAATAAGGAGAAACTGTTTCCACTGGTAGAGGGGCAGGTAACCAGAGGACACGGATTTAAGGTAATTGGCAAAAGAACCAGAGGGGAGATGCAACGACTTGTTGTGATCTGGAACGCGCTGCCTGAAAGGGCGGTGGAAGAAGATTCAATAGTAACTTTCAAAAGGGAATTGGGTAAATACTTGAAGGGGAAAAATGATGGGGAAAGAGCAGGGGAGTGGGCCTAATTGAAGAGCTCTTTCAAAGAGCCGGCACAGGCACGATGGGCAGAATGGCCTCCTTCTGTGCTGTCATTCTATGATAACTGGTGCCTTCCCCTAGTATTGGGATATTTTTCCATTTGGAGAAGCATTTGATGCGTTTATGGATGATACGTTCCTGGACCTGTGTATAGTCCAGTTAGTGTTTTACATTGTCCTGGCTCTTCTGTTTCTCTCGGCTCTCATGATGTGTGTCGTACTAATCTAATCTCATTCTTCTGTGGACAGATACCACTTCTTTGAACCCTCTCTGTGGCCCTGCTGTGGTCTACTGGCCAGAACAGTACCAGAAACGTTCCTTCTCTGAGCCAGCAGAAGCTGAGGTAGACCAGACTGAGAACAGTAGCACTGCCTCGTGCTGCTCGATGGGTGAGGGTAAGTATTGAGACAAGGCAGGAGGTGCCCCTGGGAGCAGAACGGAATCCTGCACCATTTGGGGAAGGTTATATAGAATGACACTGCACAGAAGGAGGCCATTCGGCCCATTGTCCCAGTGCCAGATATGGCTGAGTCAAGACTACTGGACCCCTTGTAAAACTTTCTCTCAATGATTTCAACTTGTTTGGAGTAAGCAGATGGTGAATTACATTGGACTGTGAAGGACAGTTGATTCGCATTGTGTTTGAGCTAAACTCTGTGTATGATTAGTTGTACATTTATGTACAAGGGGCTCATTGATTGTAGCTTGCTGCAATGTAACCCAAAATAGAATAAACAGAAGGAAGAAGGACTTGAAATTCTAGCACCTTTCACAACCTCAAGATGTCCCAAAGTGCTTTACAGTCAAGGGAGTACTTTTGAAGTGTTGTAATGTCGCCAATCTCCGTGCAACTGCTGCCTCACTGCAGTTTTTGAACTGGTCCCAGTGGATTAGAGAGCTTTATGGTGTTCTAGTTCTGGGTGCAAGTCCATCGGAAATGTTCTCTCGGCAGTCGCTCACTCTTGCTGGGACATGCGTTCAGGCACAGCAGAGATCTTGTCCCAAGGCATCGTTTTTCATGTTGGCCTGGAGTCTCAGTGGGTTATTCAACTGTCCTGTCTGGCCCTTCATTGACATTGGCAATGTAACCAGCACCTGGATGCTCGGGAGTTGGGCTTGCGGACACGTTGGGGGCTCTGAGGTTTGACCAGAGTGTGACTGAGATTGCAATTCTAACTCTGCTGCCTGCTCCCACCGCAGGTACAGGTGCCTCACGGGAAACTGCAGTCTCGCCTGGCTGCTCCCAAACCAGGAACACAACACCAGAGGGAGCACGGAGTGGGCGGGAATCGCCACCAGCTGGTGGTTCTCTGGTGTTTAGGTCAGGGGCTCCCCAGTAAACTCAGGATTAAAGCCAGGGAACTGGGTATTTGCATATTTTCAACAAAAGTAATTGCCATAACAATTTTAATTGAAAGCATCAGAACCAGGGCTCTTTTTTCACTTATTATTAAAAGTAGATTTAAACTTCCCCCTCCCCCCTGGTACCCTGCTTGTTGTCAAAGACACTAAAGCAGCAACCTAAGTATTTTTGGGAAGAATCAATGTGCATCGGTGTTTTTGTACAGCTGGTGCCTCTCCGGGATCAATTGGAGATTGTGGCTATGAATATTCTTCAGAACAGAAGGACTTTGCCGAGACCGCTGACATGGGCTTTGTGGTGAAAGAACTGGCAACCAGTGCCTCTACGTCTGTAGGTAAGGTGCATACTGAATCCACGTGGTGAGGGCTCTGGGACCAGGCCTGGGATCTGCTTAAACTGGATCAGGCCATTCGTCGAGCAGCTCGGGTCCGCAGTCTGATTGCACCGACCCCATCTCGGATGTGAATCTAGAAGCTGTTCCTGGGGATTTCCCCCAGACCGGCCCCTGGGGTCACAATCATTGTCACCTGATCCAGGAGCAAGAATTTTAAACGGTCACTACCTTCCTCCTGTTTCATAAGAACATAAATAGGAGCAAGAGTATAGGCCATATGGCCCCTCGAGCCTGCTCCGCCATACGGCCCCTCGAGCCTGCTCCGCCATACGGCCCCTCGAGCCTGCTCCGCCATTCGGCCCCTCGAGCCTGCTCCGCCATACGGTCCCTCGAGCCTGCTCCGCCATACGGCCCCTCGAGCCTGCTCCGCCATACGGCCCCTCGAGCCTGCTCCGCCATACGGCCCCTCGAGCCTGCTCCGCCATACGGCCCCTCGAGCCTGCTCCGCCATACGGCCCCTCGAGCCTGCTCCGCCATTCGGCCCCTCGAGCCTGCTCCGCCATTCAATAAGATCACGGCTGATCATCGACCTCAACTCCACTTTCCCGCCCGATCCCTCGATTCCCCTAGAGTCCAAAAATCTATCGATCTCGGCCTTGAATATACTCAAAGACTCTGCATTCACGGCCCTCTGGGGCAGAGAACTCCAAAGATTCACCACCCTCTGAGTGAAGAAATTCCTCCTCATCTCAGTCTTAAATGGCCGACCCCTTATCCTGAGACTGTGACCCCTGGTTCTAGAAATTCCAGCCAGGGGGAAACAACCTCTCAGTATCTACCCTGTCAATCCCCTTCAGAATCTTGTATGTTTCAATGAGATCACCTCTCATTCTTCTAAACTCCAGAGAGTATCGGCCCATTCTACACAATCTCTCCTCATAGGACAGCCCTCTCATCCCAGGAATTAATCTAGTGAACCTTCGTTGCACCGCCTCCAAGGCAAGTATATCCTTCCTTAGATAAGGAGACCAGAACTGTGCCCAGTACTCCAGGTGTGGTCTCACCAAGGCCCTGTGCAATTGGAGCAAGACTTCCTCACTCTTATACTCCAACCCCCTTGTAATAAAGGCCAACATACCATTTGCCTTCCTTATTGCTTGCTGTACCTGCACGCTAGCTTTCTGTGATTCTTGCACGAGGACACCCAAATCTCTCTGAACACCAACATTTGAAAGTTTCTCACCATTTAAAAAAAAGTATTTGTTTTTCTATTCTTCCTACCAAAGTGAATAACCTCACATTTCCCTACATTATACTCCATCTGCCACCTTACTGCCCACTCACTCAGTCTATCTATATCCCTTTGCAGACTCTGTGTTCTCCTCACAGCTTACTGTCCCACCTAGCTTTGTATCATCAGCAAACTTGGATACATTACACTCGGTCCCTTCATCTCGGTCATTGATGTAGATTGTAAATAGCTGAGGCCCCAGCACTGATCCTTGCGGCACCCCACTAGTTACAGCCTGCCAACCTGAGAAAGATCCGTTTATCCCAACTCTGTTTTCTGTCCATTAACCAATCCTCTATCCATGCTACTCTATTACCCCCAACCCCATGAGCCCTAATCTTGTGTAATAAGCTTTTATGTGGCACCTTATCGAATGCCTTTTGGAAATCCAAATATACTACATCCACTGGTTCCCCTTTATGCTGACTCTGCCGAATCAGGTTATGATTTTCTAAGTGACTTGATACCAATTCCTTAACAATGGATTGCAGAATTTTCCCAATGACTGGTGTCAGGCTAACTGGCCTGTAGTTCCCTGTTTTTTCTCTTCCGTTCTTTCTTGAATAGCGGTGTTTACATTTGCGACCTTCCAATCCACTGGGACCATTCCAGAATCTAGGGAATTTTAGAAGATCGAAACCAATTCATCCACGATCTCTTCAGCCACCTCGTTTAGAACCCTAGGATGTCGGCCGTCAGGTCCAGGGGATTTGTCGGCTTTTAGTCCCATTAGTTTCTCTAGTACTTTTTCTCTACTTATATTAATCACGTTAAGTTCCTCACCCTCATTAGACCCTTGGTTCCTTGCTCCTCTCCAGAGGGCAGTGATTCACTGTGCTGCGGTCCCAGGGCACAGGCTCCACAAGGCTTCCTACCTTACTGCGTGAGCCTAGACTGAGTATGGCTAGTCGACTGTGGAGTCGCTCTCTTTTTAATTTTTAGACATTATATTCCAGTGTTGACTGGATTCTGTTCTGGAACTGAGACCAATTGTGGCTCCATGTAGGTCAGCGAGCACAGGGGGTGATGGCTGAACGGGACTGGGTGTGAGTTAGGACACGGGGCAGTGAGCACAGGGAGTGATGGGTGAACGGGACTGGGTGTGAGTTAGGACACGGGGCAGTGAGCACAGGGAGTGATGGGTGAACGGGACTGGGTGTGAGTTAGGACACGGGGCAGTGAGCACAGGGGGCGATTGGTGAACGGGACTGGGTGTGAGTTAGGACACGGGGCAGTGAGCACAGGGGGTGATGGGTGAACGGGACTGGGTGTGAGTTAGGACACGGGGCAGTGAGCACAGGGGGTGATGGGTGAACGGGACTGGGTGTGAGTTAGGACACGGGGCAGTGAGCACAGGGGGTGATGGCTGAACGGGACTCGGTGTGAGTTAGGACACGGGGCAGTGAGCACAGGGAGTGATGGGTGAACGGGACTGGGTGTGAGTTAGGACACGGGGCAGTGAGCACGGGGTGATGGGTGAACGGGACTGGGTGTGAGTTAGGACACGGGGCAGTGAGCACAGTGGGTGATGGGTGAACGGGACTGGGTGTGAGTTAGGACATGGGGCAGTGAGCACAGGGGGTGATGGTTGAACAGGACTGGGTGTGAGTTAGGACACGGGGCAGTGAGCACAGGGTGTGATGGGTGAACGGGACTGGGCGTGAGTTAGGACACGGGGCAGTGAGCACAGGGGGTGATGGGTGAACGGGACTGGGTGTGAGTTAGGACACGGGGCAGCGAGCACAGTGGGTGATGGGTGAACGGGACTGGGTGTGAGTTAGGACACGGGGCAGTGAGCACGGGGTGATGGGTGAACGGGACTGGGTGTGAGTTAGGACACGGGGCAGTGAGCACAGGGGGTGATGGGTGAACGGGACTGGGTGTGAGTTAGGACACGGGGCAGTGAGCACAGGGGGTGATGGGTGAACGGGACTGGGTGTGAGTTAGGACACGGGGCAGCGAGCACGGGGTGATGGGTGAACGGGACTGGGTGTGAGTTAGGACACGGGGCAGTGAGCACAGCGGGTGATGGGTGAACGGGACTGGGTGTGAGTTAGGACACGGGGCAGTGAGCACAGGGGGTGATGGGTGAACAGGACTGGGTGTGAGTTAGGACACGGGGCAGTGAGCACGGGGTGATGGGTGAACGGGACTGGGTGTGAGTTAGGACACGGGGCAGTGAGCACGGGGTGATGGGTGAATGGGACTGGGTGTGAGTTAGGACACGGGGCAGTGAGCACAGTGGGTGATGGGTGAACGGGACTGGGTGTGAGTTTGGACACGGGGCAGTGAGCACAGGGGGTGATGGGTGAACGGGACTGGGTGTGAGTTAGGACACTGGGCAGTGAGCACAGGGGGTGATGGGTGAACGGGACTGGGTGTGAGTTAGGACACGGGGCAGTGAGCACGGGGTGATGGGTGAACGGGACTGGGTGTGAGTTAGGACACGGGGCAGTGAGCACAGGGGGTGATGGGTGAACGGGACTGGGTGTGAGTTAGGACACGGGGCAGTGAGCACGGGGTGATGGGTGAACCGGACTGGGTGTGAGTTAGGACACGGGGCAGTGAGCACGGGGTGATGGGTGAACGGGACTCGGTGAGTTAGGACACGGGGCAGTGAGCACGGGGGGTGATGGGTGAACGGGACTGGGTGTGAGTTAGGACACGGGGCAGTGAGCACGGGGTGATGTGTGAACGGGACTGGGTGTGAGTTAGGACACGGGGCAGTGAGCACAGGGAGTGATGGGTGAACGGGACTGGGTGTGAGTTAGGACACGGGGCAGTGAGCACAGAGGGTGATGGGTGAACGGGACTGGGTGTGAGTTAGGACACGGGACAGTGAGCACAGGGGGTGATGGGTGAACAGGACTGGGTGTGAGTTAGGACACGGGGCAGTGAGCACGGGGTGATGGGTGAACGGGACTGGGTGTGAGTTAGGACACGGGGCAGTGAGCACGGGGTGATGGGTGAATGGGACTGGGTGTGAGTTAGGACACGGGGCAGTGAGCACAGGGGGTGATGGGTGAACGGGACTGGGTGTGAGTTTGGACACGGGGCAGTGAGCACAGGGGGTGATGGGTGAACGGGACTGGGTGTGAGTTAGGACACTGGGCAGTGAGCACAGGGGGTGATGGGTGAACGGGACTGGGTGTGAGTTAGGACACGGGGCAGTGAGCACGGGGTGATGGGTGAACGGGACTGGGTGTGAGTTAGGACACTGGGCAGTGAGCAGAGGGGGTGATGGGTGAACGGGACTGGGTGTCAGTTAGGACACGGGGCAGTGAGCACAGGGAGTGATGGGTGATCGGGACTGGGTGAGTTAGGACACGGGGCAGTGAGCACAGGGGGTGATGGGTGAACGGGACTGGGTGTGAGTTAGGACACGGGGCAGTGAGCACAGGGGGTGATGGGTGAACGGGACTGGGTGTGAGTTAGGACACGGGGCAGTGAGCACGGGATGATGGGTGAACGGGACTGGGTGTGAGTTAGGACACGGGGCAGTGAGCACGGGGTGATGGGTGAACGGGACTGGGTGTGAGTGAGGACACGGGGCAGTGAGCACGGGGTGATGGGTGAACGGGACTGGGTGTGAGTTAGGACACGGGGCAGTGAGCACAGGGGGTGATGGGTGAACGGGACTGGGTGTGAGTTAGGACACGGGGCAGTGAGCACGGGGTGATGGGTGAACGGGACTGGGTGTGAGTTAGGACACGGGGCAGTGAGCACAGGGGGTGATGGGTGAACGGGACTGGGTGTGAGTTAGGACACGGGGCAGTGAGCACAGGGGGTGATGGGTGAACGGGACTGGGTGTGAGTTAGGACACGGGGCAGTGAGCACGGGGTGATGGGTGAACGGGACTGGGTGTGAGTTAGGACACGGGGCAGTGAGCACAGGGGGTGATGGGTGAACGGGACTGGGTGTGAGTTAGGACACGGGGCAGTGAGCACAGGGGGTGATGGGTGAACGGGACTCAGTGAGTTAGGACACGGGGTAGTGAGCACGGGGTGATGGGTGAACGGGACTGGCTGTGAGTTAGGACACGGGGCAGTGTGCACAGGGGGTGATGGGTGAACGGGACTGGGTGTGAGTTAGGACACGGGGCAGTGAGCACAGGGGGTGATGGGTGAGCGGGACTGGGTGTGAGTTAGGACACGGGGCAGTGAGCACGGGGTGATGGGTGAACGGGACTGGGTGTGAGTTAGGACACGGGGCAGTGAGCACAGGGGGTGATGGGTGAACGGGACTGGGTGTGAGTTAGGACACGGGGCAGTGAGCACAGGGGGTGATGGGTGAACGGGACTGGGTGTGAGTTAGGACACGGGGCAGTGAGCACTGGGGGTGATGGGTGAACGGGGCTGGGTGTGAGTTAGGACATGGGGCGGTGAGCACAAGGGGTGATGGGTGAACGGGACTTGGTGTGAGTTAGGACACGGGGCAGTGAGCACAGTGGGTGATGGGTGAATGGGACTGGGTGTGAGTTAGGACACGGGGCAGTGAGCACAGGGGGTGATGGGTGAGCGGGACTCGGTGTGAGTTAGGACACGGGGCAGTGAGCACGGGGTGATGGGTGAACGGGACTGGGTGTGAGTTAGGACACGGGGCAGTGAGCACAGGGGGTGATGGGTGAACGGGACTGGGTGAGTTAGGACACGGGGGCAGCAAAGTTTTGGATGAGCTGAAGTTTACGGAGGGTGGGAGATGGGAGGGCGGCCAGGACAGTGTTGGAATAGTCGAATCTGGAGGTAACAAAGGCCCGGATGAGGGTTTCAGCAGCAGCAGATGGGCTGAGGCAGGAGTGGAGCCGGGCGATGTTCTAGAGGTGGAAGTAGGCGGTCTTGGTGAAGGAGAGGATATGGGGGTCCGAAGCTCATCTCGGGGTCAAAAAGGACGGCGAGGTTGCGGACAGTATAGGAGAAGGGTTGGTGTTGGTGGCTGGGGACCAGAGTTTATGATGGAGACCGAAGAACATGGCTTCAGTCCTCGAGTATTTAACTGGAGGAAATTTTTGCTCATCCAGTGCTGGCTGTCAGAGAAACCGAATGAAAATTCAGGCAATGGAGAGGGAGAGAGGTGGTGAGGGAAACTAGCATTTAATCTTGGAGATGTGTTAACGCCGCCATGATTTTCAATTAGTCTCTCATTCCTTGCAGCTCCCGGCATTATGCTCTCTGAGGCAGACTCCCAGGATGATTTGGAAAGCCTCGATGCCAGTGGAGACTCTTGGTTAGATTCTGTGGAGGAGAGCAGCTCGAGTGAGCAATCTGTAGCGAAGAAGTACAAAGGCCGGACAACCTTCAGTGCCGAGCAGCTGAGAGTTCTCCAACAGCGCTTCCAGCTCCAGAGATACATCTCCGCGTCGGAGCGGCAGGACCTGGGGAACGCGCTGGGACTGAGCAGTCAGCAGGTAAGGTGGGCAGGAAACCAACTGCAGGCCTGTGAATGGGCTGATTCTTTACGCACCATCCCTGCATCCTGAAGCACTTTGTAAATAATGGCGTTCCAGTGCGGGTGGGGGTGGATTCAGGGGTGCTGCTGATAGATTAATGACTGTGTTGAGTGGGCTCTCCATTTTGACTTGGCCCCAGATTTCCTTATTGCTTTACCTGAATGGACATGTGGCATCAGGAAGTTCTGCCACATTGATAAAGCCAAACTTTGCTTATACAGTTGGCCATGTTTTTTGCTGAATCCCACAGTATAATTTGCAAGTGAGGCCCGAAAAATGTACACCAGCTTCAACAGACGAGGACCTCCCCAAAGATTCTACAAATGGATACTGAGCCAAAGGAAGAGATATTAGGAGGGGGTGACTAGGTAGGTTATAAAGAGGGTATAAGGAGAGGCGAAGGCATGGTCTTCAAAGGTGGGGTGAAGGGATGGTGGTCAGGGGAGTGGCGAGTTCGGGGGTGATTACAAAGCCAGCCTGCCCACATCACCTGCTTCCCGTCCCGCCCCAGCTCACTTGCTGAAACCCTCATCTGGGCTTCGACCCCTCCAGACTCGACTATTCTAACCCGCCATAAACTTCAGCGTATCCTAACTCTCGTTGATGAGAATTAAGTTGGGGGCCCGGGGGTCAGCGAGGACAGAGTGATGGGCGGACATAGACATAGACATAGAAGATAGGAGCAGGAGTAGGCCATTCAGCCCCTCGAGCCTGCTCCGCCATTCAACGAGATCATGGCTGATCATCCAAACCCTAGCACCCGGTCCCTACACCGACAGCCATCCCACCCAAGCCCTATCCCCGTAACCCCACGTATTTAAACCCCCCTAACACTAAGGGCCAATTTTTATCATGGCCAATCAACCTAACCTGCACATCTTTGGACTGTGGGAGGAAACCGGAGCACCCGGAGGAAACCCACGCAGACACGGGGAGAATGTGCAAACTCCACACAGACAATCACCCGAGGCTGGGTTTGAACCCGGGTCCCTGGCGCTGTGAGGCAACAGTGCTAACCACTATGCTACCGTGCTATGTCTATGTCTATATAAACTAGACCGACACTCCAGTGCAGTACTGAGGGAGCGCCGCACTGTCGGCGGGGCAGTACTGAGGGAGCGCCGCTCTGTCGGAGGGGCAGTACCGAGGGAGCGCCGCACTGTCGGAGGGGCTGTACCGAGGGAGCGCCGCACTGTCGGAGGGGCTGTACTGAGGGAGCGCCGCACTGTCGGAGGGGCAGTACTGAGGGAGCGCCGCACTGTCGGAGGGGCAGTACTGAGGGAGCGCCGCACTGTCGGAGGGGCAGTACTGAGGGAGCGCCGCACTGTCGGAGGGGCAGTACTGAGGGAGCGCCGCACTGTCGGAGGGGCAGTACTGAGGGAGCGCCGCACTGTCGAAAGGGCAATACTGAGGGAGCACTGCACTGTCGGAGGGGCAGTACTGAGGGAGCGCTGCACTGTCGGAGGGGCAGTACTGAGGGAGCGCCGCACTGTCGGAGGGGCAGTACTGAGGGAGCGCCGCACTGTCGGAGGGGCAGTACTGAGGGAGCGCTGCACTGTCGGAGGGGCAGTACTGAGGGAGCGCCGCACTGTCGGAGGGGCAGTACTGAGGGAGCACTGCACTGTCGGAGTGGCAGTACTGAGGGAGCGCCGCACTGTCGAAAGGGCAGTACTGAGGGAGCACAGCACTGTCGGAGGGGCAGTACTGAGGGAGGGGGGCCAAGTCTTTATAAACAAGTTGCAGGATGGGGCTGATTAGGGACCAGAAGGGAGGCAGAGAGCCTGCCTGAGGTACTAAATGAGTACTTTGCATTTGTCCTCCATAGAGAAGAGGCTGTTGCCAATGTAGCAGTAAAAGAGGGGCAGTAGCATTATTGGATCGGATAAAAGGGAAGAGGAGGTACTAAAAAGTTGGCAGTCCTCAAAGTAGCAAAGGTGGGATGCATCCTAGGTTACTGAGGGAAGTAAGGGTGTAAATTGCAGAGGCTCCAGCCACATTCTTCTAATCCTCCTTGGATATGGGGGTGGTGCCAGAGGAGAAGGACTGTAAATGTTACACCCCTGTTTATATTAGAGCGTTAACCCACCAGTCCAACGTCAGCGATTGGGGAAATTTAAAGACATTAATCTGTGACAAAATAAATCCAGCACTGATTTGTTAAAGGCAAATAGTGTTTGACTAACTTGGTTGAGTTGTTTTAAGTAACGGAGAGGGTTGAAGAAGGTAGTGAAGTTGATCTGTATATGGACTTTCCAAAGGCATTTGATAAAGTGTCATATACTGTAATCGACTTGTTAGCAAAATTAAAGCCCATGGTATTAAAGGGGCAGTGGCTGCGTGGATACAAAACTGGCCAAGGGACAGAAAGCAGAGTGTGGTGGTGAACGGTTGTATTTCAGACTGGAGGGAAGTATACAGTGGTGTTCCCCAAGGGTCAGTGTTGGGACCATTGCTCTTTTTGATGTATATTAATGACCTGGACTTGGGTATACAGGGGCACAATTTCAAAGTTTGCAGATGACATGAAACTTGTAAATGTAGTAAACAATGAGGATAGTAACCGACTTCAGGAGGACACAGACAGACTGGTGAAATGGACGGACACATGACCGATTTAAATTTAATGCAGTGAAGTGATATATTTTTGATGAGAAGAATGAGCGGCAATATGAACTACATGGTACAATTTTAAAGGGGGTGCAGGAACAGAGACTCTGGGGGTGTACACCATTCGTTGAAGGTTGCAGCACACGGTGAGAAGGCAGTTTAAAAAAACATACGGAAACCGTGGCTTTATAAAGAGCCAGAGTACAAAAGCAAGGCAGTTGTGCTAAACCGTTATAAACCACTGATTAGGCCCCAGCTGGAGAATTGTGTCCAATTCTGGGCACCGCACTTTAGGAAGGATGTCCAGGCCTTCGAGGGGGTGCAGAGGAGATTTACAAGAATGGTACCGGGGATGAAAGACTTCAGTTGCATGGAGAGACTGGAGAAGCTGGTGTTTTCTCCTTAGAACAGAGAAGGTTAAGGGGACATTTGATGGAGGCGTTCAAAATCATGAAGGGTTTTGATGATGTAAATAAGGAGAAGCTGTTTCCAGTGGCAGGAGGGTCGGTAACCAGAGGACACAGATTGGCAAAAGAACCAGAGGTGATTATGATCTGGAATACACTGCCTGAAAGGGTGGTGGAAACAAGTTAAATAATTTTCTAAAGGGAAATGGGTAAATACTTAAAGGTGAAAATTTGCAGGGCTGTGGGGAAAGAGCAGGGGAGTGGGACTAATTGGAGAGCTCTTTCAAAGAGCCGGCAGGATGGGGCCGAATGGCCGCCTCCTGTGCTGTATCATTCTATGATGGAGTGCATGCATGGCGTATACACAGGATGGGTAGTACAGTATATAAAATCAGAAAATGCTGGAAATACGCAGCAGGTCAGGCAGCATCTGTGGAGAGAAGAACCGTTAACATTTCAGGTTGATGACCTTTCGTCTGTACAGTATATACACGAGATGTACAAGGCATGGGTACTGCTGTATATACCCTGCACGGGGCGTACAGTACCTGGTACTGCTGTATATACACTGCACGGGGTGTACAGTACCTGGTACTGCTGTATATACCCTGCACGGGGCGTACAGTACCCGGCACTGCTGTGTATATACCCTGCACGGGATGTACAGTGCCTGGTACTGCTGTATATACCCTGCACGGGGCGTACAGTACCCGGCACTGCTGTGTATATACCCTGCACAGGATATACAGTACCCGGTACTGCTGTATATACCCTGCACGGGGTGTACAGTACTCGGTACTGCTGTATATACCCTGCACGGGGTGTACAGTACTCGGTACTGCTGTATATACCCTGCACGGGGTGTACAGTACCTGGTACTGCTGTATATACCCTGCACGGGGCGTACAGTACCTGGTACTGCTGTATATACCCTGCACGGGGCGTACAGTACCCGGCACTGCTGTGTATATACCCTGCACAGGATATACAGTACCCGGTACTGCTGTATATACCCTGCACGGGGTGTACAGTACTCGGTACTGCTGTATATACCCTGCACGGGGTGTACAGTACCTGGTACTGCTGTATATACCCTGCACGGGGCGTACAGTACCTGGTACTGCTGTATATACACTGCATGGGGCGTACAGTACCTGGTACTGCTGTATATACACTGCACGGGGTGTACAGTACCCGGTACTGCTGTATATACCCTGCACGGGGCGTACAGTGCCCGGTACTGCTGTATATACCCTGCACGGGGCGTACAGTACCCGGTACTGCTGTATATACACTGCACGGGGTGTACAGAACCCGGTACTGCTGTATATACCCTGCACGGGGCGTACAGTACCCGGTACTGCTGTATATACCCTGCACGGGGCGTACAGAACCCGGTACTGCTGTATATACCCTGCAGGGGGCGTACAGTACCCGGTACTGCTGTATATACCCTGCATGGGGCGTACAGTACCCGGTACAGGTTGTTTCCTGTTATTTTGAAGTTACTTTTTGTCAGTTTCTGCCTGTTGTCCCGTCCAATGGAAGGATGAAGTCTGAACCAGGCAGTGATGGGAAAGCAGCCAAATTCCTCCTCACCCCAGAAACTTGGCTGGGAGGCGCTGTTGATGTGCGACTTGTGTCTACCCTGATCCCCAGGCCAGGCTTTTGGGCAGCAAAGCTCACCAGAGAATGCTGGAAACACTCAGCAGGTCAGGCAGCATCTGCAGAGAAACCATTCCTGAGTCAGGGTGATGACCTTTCGTCAGATGTTGCAGTGGGAGGCATTCAAGGAGGAGATAGTGAGGGTTCAGAGCAAGTATGTTCCCTTAAAGAAAAAGGGTGGGCTAACTAATCTAGAGCTCCCTGGTGTCGAGGGGCGTACAGGTAGGATAAAGGGGGAAAAAGGGAAGCTTATCACAGAATCACAGAATCTACAGTGCAGATAGAGGCCATTTCGGCCCATCGAGCCTGCACCGACACATATCCCACCCTATCCCCGTAACCCCACGTATTTAACCCCCTAACACTAAGGGTCAATTTATCATAGCCAAATCAACCTAACCTGCACATCTTTGGACTGTGGGAGGAAACCGGAGCACCCGGAGAAAACCCACGCAGACACAGGGAGAATGTGCAAACTCCACACAGACAGTCGCCCGAGGCCAGATTCGAACCCGGGTCCCTGGCGCTGTGAGGCAACAGTGCTAACCACTATGCCACTGTGCCCCCCTGTGTGCCCCCCTGCGACCAATACTGAAGATTCAATACTGCAGAAAGCCGAGAGGTGCAGGGGTGAAATTAAAAAGGAAATTGGGAAAGGAAAGAGGGCATGAAAAATATTGGCAAATAAAATCAAGGAAATCCCAAAGATGTTTTATAAATACATTAAGAACAAGAGGATAACTAAAGTAAGAGTAGGGCCTATTAGGGACCATAAACGTAACCTGTGTGTGGAGGCAGAAGACATGGGTATGGTTCATAATGAATACTTACATAGAAACAAAGAGACTGGAGTAGGAGTAGGCCATTCGGCCCCTCGAGCCTGCTCCGCCATTCAATGCGATCATGGCTGATCATCCAAACTCAGTACCCTGTCCCTGCTTTCTCCCCATACCCCTTGATCCCTTAAGCCTTAAGAAATATATCCAACTCCTTCTTGAATATATTTAATGAATTGGCCTCCACTGCCTTCTGTGGTAGAGAATTCCACAGGTTCACCACTCTCTGGGTGAAGAAATTCCTCCTCATTTCTGTCCTAAATGGCTTACCCTTTATCCTTAGACTGTGACCCCTGGTTCTGGACTCCCCCGACCATCGGGACCATCCTTCCTGCATCTAGTCTGTCTAGTCCTGTCAGAATTTTATAAGTTTCAATGAGATCCCCTCTCATTCTTCTAAACTCCAGCGAGTATAAACCCAATCGACCTATTCTCTCCTCATACGTCATTCCTGCCATCCCAGGTATCAGCCTGGTGAATCTTCGCTGAACTCCTTCCATGGCAAGAACATCCTTCCTCAGATAAGGCGACCAAAACTGCACACAATACTCAAGATGTGGTCTCACCAAGGCCCTGTACAACTTTGCGTCTGTTTTCACAAAAGAGAGGGACGATGCAGACATTGTAATCAGGGAGGAGTGTGAAATATTAGATGAAATAAATATAGTGAGAGGAAGTATTAAGGGGTTTAGCATCTTTGAAAGTGGATAAATCCCCAGGCCCAGATGAAATGTATCCCAGGCTGGTAAGAGAGGAAATAGCAGAGGCCTTGCCCATCCATTTTCCAATCCTCTCTGGGTACAAGCATGGTGCCAGAGGACAGGAGGACTGCTAACATGGTACCGTTGCTTAAAAAAGGATAGACTGAGTAATTACAGGCCAGTCAGCCTAACCTCGGTGGTGGGAAAATTATTGGAAAAAATTCTGAGGGACAGGATAAATCTTCATTTAGAAAGATATGGATTAATCAGGGATAGTCAGCATGGATTTGTTAAGGGAAGGTCGTGTCTGACTAACTTGATTGAATTGTTTGAGGAGGTAACAAGGAGGGTCGATGAGGGTAGTGCGTTTGATGTAGTCTATATAGATTTTAGCAAGGCTTTTGATGAGGTCCCGCATGGCAGACTGGTCATGAAAGTAAAAGCCCATGGGATCCAAGGCAAAGTGGCAAGTTGGATCCAAAATTGGCTCAGAGTCAGGAAACAAAGGGCAATGGTTGATGGGTGTTTTTGTGACTGGAAGGCTGTTTCCAGTGGGGTTCCGCAGGGCTCAGTACTGGGTCCTTTGCTTTTTGTGGTATATATCAATGATTTGGACTTGAATGTAGGAAGTATGATTAAGAAGTTTGCAGATGATACAAAAATTGGCCGTGTGGTTGATAATGAAGAAAGCTGCAGACTGCAGGAAGATATCAATGGACTGGTCAGGTGGGCAGAACAGTGGCAAATGGAATTCAATCCGGAGAAGTGTGAGGTAATGCATTTGGGGAGGGCTAACAAGGCAAGGGAATACACATTAAATGGTAGGATACTGAGAAGTGTAGAGGATCAGAGGGACCTTGGAGTGCATGTCCACAGATCCCTGAAGGTAGCAGGACAGGTAGATAAGGTGGTTAAGAAGGCATACGGGATACTTGCCTTTATTAGCCAGAGCAGGGAGGTTATGCTTGAACTGTATAAAACACTCGTTAGGCCGCAGCTAGAGTACTGCATGCAGTTCTGGTCACCACATTACAGGAAGGAAGGATGCACTGGAGGGGGTGCAAAGGAAATGTATGGGGAATTTTAGCTATGAGGAAAGATTGGATAGGCTGGGGTTGTTTTCTTTGGAACAGAGGAGGCTGAGGGGAGAACTAATTGAGATGTATAAAATTATGAGGGGCCTAGTTGGGGTGGATAGGAAGGACCTATTTCCCTTAGCAGAGGGGTCGATAACCAGGAGGCATAGATTTAAAGTAATTGGTTGGAGGTTTAGAGGGGATTTGAGAAATGTTTTCACCCAGAGGGTGGTGGGGGTCTGGAACTCACTGCCTGAAAGGGTGGGAGAGGCAGAGACCCTCATCACATTTAAAAAGATATTGGGATATGCACTTGAAGTGCTGTAACCGACAGGGCTACGGAAAGTGGGATTAGGGTGGTTAGATCCCAGTGAGCAGGTGCTTGCTGAGTCCATTCAGCAGTTCATGCTTTTTGTAAAATAAATAAGCCGGGAAAGCCTTTGGGAGAAGGATGCTAGAGGGAGAAACTTGTGGAATGTTGGGCTTCAATGATTTGATGTGTAATTCTGACTGGTGTCCATATTGGGGATGATTTGGTGTTTGTATCAATGCTGCATTATGTGAAGGCTCTTTTGTAATATGCTCCAGGTTAAAGGTGTGTAAATGGAGCGTTAACTGCAGTGTCCTGTGAATAGTGCAGCAGTGACTCAGTGTCCAAACCTTTCACACCTCCTCCCTCCACCCAGACCTGCTGGGGCCGCCAGGGCCTTTGTTCTGCTGATAGCACCTGAGGCCCGATTCAGAGACTGGCACTGGGAACCTGCTCAGCAACAACAACTTGTATTTATATAGTGCCTTTCATCGTAGTAAAACATCCCAAGGCGCTGCACAGGAGTATTTTAAGACACAAAATTTGACACTGATCCACATAAGGATAAATTAGGGCAGGTGACCAAAAGCTTGGTCAAAGAGGGAGGTTTTAAGGAGCGTCTTTTAAGGAGGAGAGAGAGGTAGCGAGGCGGAGAGGTTTAGGCAGGGAATTCCAGAGTTTAGGGCCAAGGCAACAGAAGGCACGGCCACCAATGGTTCAGTGATTTTTATAATCGGGGATCCTCTAGGGCATAATTAGAGGAGCGCAGATATCGGGGGGGGGTGGAGGTGCGGGGGTTGTGGGGCTGAAGGAGATTAAGATAGGGAGGGGCGAGGTCAAGGAGGGATTTGAAAACAAGGATGAGAATTTTGAAATCGAGCACAAGGGTGATGGGCGAACGGGACTTGGCTGCCCGTGTCCTAACTCGCACCGAGTTTTGGATGACTTCAAGTTTACGTAGGGTGGATGCTCTCTTGAAACTGCTGGAGTACAGGCTCCGCGAACCACTGCCATTGACCTGGAGCTCGCAACAGGCCATGCTTTGATGCCAGCAGTGGGTAACACTCTTCCAAATCATAGAATGGTTACAGCACAGATGGAGGCCATTCAGCCCGTCGAGCCCGTGCCGGTTCTCTGCAAGAGCACTTCAGCGAGTCCCACTCCCCCACCCTTTTCCCGTAGCCCTGCAATTTTTTTTCCTTCAGGTACTTATTCTATTCCCTTTTGAAAGTCCCGATTCAATCTGCCTCCACCAACCTTTAAGGAAGTGCATTCCAGATCCTAACCACTCGTCTTTCCTCATGTCACCTTTGGTTCTTCTGCCAATCACCTTAAATCTGTGTCCTCTGGTTCTCGACCCTTCCGCCAATGGGAACAGTTTCTCTCTCTCTACCCTGTCCAGACCCCTCATGATTTTGAACACCTCTATCAAATCTCCTCTCAATCTTCTCTGCTCCAAGAAGAACAACCCCAGCTTCTCCAGTCTATCCACGCAAATGAAGTCCCTCATCCCTGGAACCATTCTCATAAATTTTTTCTGCACATTCTAAGGTCTTCACATCCTTCTTAAAGTGCGGTGCCCAGAATTGGACACACTACTCCAGTTGAGACCGAACCAGTGTTTTAAAAAGGTTGCTTTTGTACTCGATGCCTCTATTTATGAAGCCCAGGATCCTGCATGCTTTTTCTAAATAACTTTCTCAACCTGCCCTGCCACCATCAATGATTTGTGCACACATACCCCCAGTTCTCTCTGTTCATGCACCCCCCCCTTTAGAATTGTACCCTTTAGTTTAGTCATCTGCAAATTTTGAAATTGTGCCCTGTACACCCAAGTCCAAGTCATTAATATATATATCAAGAAAAGCAGTGGTCCTAGAACTGATCCCTGGGGACAGCACTATACCTTCCTCAGACTGAAAAACAACAGTTCACCACCACTCTGTCTTCTGTCACTTAGCCAATTTCATATCCATGCTGCCACTGTCCCTGAACAGAGGAGGTAAAAGGGCAGGTGTTGCATCTCCTGCGCTTGAACAGGAAGGTGCCATGGGATGGGGAAGGGGTGTTGGGGGTGATAGAGGAGTGGACCAGGGTGTCACGGAGGGAGTGGTCCCTTCGGAATGCTGAAAGGGGAGGGGAAGATGTGTTTGGCATGATCACACTGGAGATGGAGGAGGAGGATCCATTGAATGTGGAGGCTGGAGGGGTGAAAGGTGAGGACAAGGGGAACCGTATCATGGGTCTGGGAGGGGAAGGGGTGAGAGCAGAGATGCAGGAAATAGAATGGACACGGTCGAGGGCTGTGTCAACCACGGTAGAGGAAAAAGGAAGACATATCGGAAGCACTAGTATGGAAGGTGGCATTATTGGAGCACATTGGTGGAGATGGAGAAACTGGGAGAATGGAAGAGTCCTTACAGGAAGTGGGATGGGAAGAAGTGTAGTCCAGCTGTGGGATTATAGTGGATGTTTGTCAAAGGCCTATCCCCAGAAATGGAGACTGAAGTCGAGGAAGGGAAGAGTCGGAGATGGACCATGTGAGGGAAGGGTGGCAATTGGAAGCAAAGTGAATGAAATGTTCTAGTTCGGGGCGAGAGCAGAAAACGGCACTGATACTGTCATCAATGTACCGGAGGGAGGGGACCTGAGTAGGACTGGAACAAAATGTTCCACATATCCCATGAAAAGGCAGGCATAGCTAGGGCCCATGCAGGTTCCCATAGCAACACCTTTAATTTGGAGGAAGTGAGTGGAGTTGAACATGATTTGCCTTTAACAAATCCGTGCTGGCTTTCCTTAATTAATCCACACTTGTCCAAGTGACTGTAATTTTGTCCCTGATTATCGTTTCTAAAAGCTTCCCCACTACCGAGGTTAAACTGACTGGCCTGTAGTTTCTGGGTTTATCCTTGCACCCTTTTTTGAACATTTGCAATTCTCCAGTCCTCTGGCACCACCCCTGTATCTAAGGAGGATTGGAAGATTATGGCCAGCACCTCCGCAATTTCCACCTTTACTTCCCTCAGCATCCTTGGATTCATCCCATGCGGTCCTGGTGACTTATCTACGTTAAGTACAGCCAGCCTTTCTAGTACCTCTTTATCAATTTTTATCTCATCCAGCATCTCCGCTACCTCCTCCTTCACTACGACTTGGCAGCATTTTCTTCCTTGGTAAAAACAGATGCAAAGTACTCATTTAGTACCTCAGCCATACCCTCTGCCTCCATGCATAGGTCTCCATTTTGGACCCTAATCGGCCCCACCCCTCCTTACTAGCCGTTTACTATTTATATGCCTATGGAAGACTTTTGAATTTCCTTTGTCGGCTGCCAATCTATTCTCATGCCCTCTCTTTGCCCCTCTTATTTTCTTTTTCACTTCCCCTCTGAACTTTCTATATTCAGCCTGATTCTCACATGTATTCTCAAGTCATACGCCCCCTTTCTCTGCTTCATCTTACTCTATCTCTTTAGTCATCCAGGGAACCCTGACTTTGGTTACCCTACCTTTCCCCCTCACGGGAATGTACCTCAACTGAACCATTTCCTCTTTAAAGGCAGCCCATTGTTTGATTACAGTTTTGCCTGCCAATCTTTGATTCCAATTTACCCGGGCCAGATCCATCTCAACCCACTGAAATTGGCCTTCCTCCAATTAAGTAATTTTTACTCCAGGTTGCTCCCTGTCCTTTTCCATAGCTCATTAAACCGTATAATACTAAGATCACTGTTCCCTAAATGTTCCCCTACTGACTCTTGCTCCACTTGACCCACCTCATTCCCAAGAACCAATTCCAGCAATGCCTCCTTCCTCATTGGGCCAGAAACATACTGATCAAGAAAGTTCTCCTGAACACACTTCAGAAATTCTTCCCCTTCTCTGCCCTTTACACTATTACTATCCCAGTCTATATTCGGATAGTTGAAGTCCCCCATTATCACTACTCTATAGTTCTTGCATCTCTTAGTAATTTCCCAGCAAATTTGCTCCTCTGTATCCTTCCCACTGGTAGGTGGTCTATAGAATACACCGAGTAGTGTAATGGCACCTTTATTGTTTCTCAACCCTAACCAAATCGATTCTGTCCTTGACCCCTCCAGGACATCCTCTCTCTCCAACACTGTAATATTCTCCTTGACCAATACTGTGACCCCACATCATCATTTCTTTCCTGAACACCACCTGTATCCAGGAATATTTAGTACCCAATCCTGCCCTTTTTTGAGCCAGGTCTCATCATATCCCCATGTGTCTATTTGCACCTGCAGCTCACCAACCTTATTTACCACACTTTGTGCGTTTACACACCTGCACGTAAACCTATCTTAGACCTTCTTGTATTCTCTTAGTCTGACCCCACCTAATACTGTACTATTTCTTACTCTAGTGCTATCTGCCTCTCCCAATCCTTTGTGCACCTTGTTTCTCCTTTGTAATGCTACATCCTGGAGCTCATCCCCTTGCCAAATTAGTTTAAATCCTCCCCAACAGCACTAGCAAACCTCCTCAGGGTATTTGCCCCAGCTCTGTTGAGGTGCAACCCTGTCTGTTCCCCTAACTATTGAATTGCCCATCATTATTGCTTTCCCAATCTTCCTCCTCCTTCTGCCCACCCCCCCCGTACAGCTGAGCCACCTGTGGTGCCGTGGACTTGGCTGTGGCTGCACTCCCCAGAGGAACCATCGCCCTCACATGTATTCAGTCCTGGTCCTCCTTGTCTGTCTGACAGTCGCTCATTCTGTCTCTGCCTGCACACTCTTACGCTGTGGGGTGACCACCTCCTGAGACGTGCTATCCACGTAACTCGGTCTCATTGATGCACCGCAGTGACGCCAGCTGCTGCTCAAGCTCCGAAACCCGGAGCATGAAGCTGACAACACTTCCTGAATATGTGGTTTTCCAGGACACAGGAAGTGTCCTGGAGTTCCTACATGGCACAAGAAGTACATTCTATAAGACTGAGGTGCCTCTATTAAATAGACTAATAACTAACGTAACAGAAAAACTCAGACTTTAAATAAAATTTATCACCAGCTGCTCACCAATCGGCTCCTTCCCTTGTGTTGACGACACCAGGTTTTAGTTTACTCCTCCCTGAAGCTCACGCTCCCGCCGGGCTCTTGGGCCTACCTTTATCTCCAGCCACTTCTCTCAGTCTCCCGTAGGTCTGCTCTCAGGTCCTTTGGTTTCTGTGGCTCCAGTCCTCCTTCAGTTAGACATCTCAACCATCTTCCTCCTATCCACCGAATTCCTGCTCCCACCAAATTCATCCACTCTGCTTGCGATTCACCCAGATCTCTTTCTCAAGCACTCAAAAGGTTGTGTGTTCAAGTCCCACTACAGAGAATTGAGCACATAATTCAGGCCGGCACTCCCAGTGTTGCACTGTCGGAGGGGCCCTCTTTTGGATGAGACATTAGACTAAGTCTGCCCCCTTGCATAGATGTGCAAGATCCCACGGCACTGTTTGCCGTCCCTAGTTTCTGCTAAAATTCAAGACTAACCCGAACCATCCAGGGTCAACAGTCCAGTTTTAGTAGCCACTTGGGTGAGTTACTATGGGGTTCTGACACTGGAGAGTCGCTGTTGTAAAGAAATTGAATTATTTTTTTAGGTGAAGACCTGGTTTCAGAATCGTCGCATGAAAGTGAAACGCATTCTGAAGGAACCATTCGACGGCCCTCAAATCAGCTTCCTACAGACAGACCTGTCATGGGTGAGTCCATGTGTAGCCTTCCATAGTGGAATAGTCTGCTGCACTGACTGGGTTCAGGGGGTACCGGGGGCGGGGGGTGGAATGGTGCAGCAGGCCGTGTTTTTGGGAAAGGGTCCTTGCTATTTCAACCAATGTTCCTTCTGCATCATCGTGAATTTGGACAAACAGCTATATTGTAAACTCGGGAGGTTAATGCGGACACGGTTCTCTTCGTGGAGAACCCCCAGGTGCTGGGGAGCAAGGTCCACAGTGAAGGACGTAGCAAGTTTGAAAGAATTGCACAGAGATTACAAGGTCTTTGGTCCAAGCTGTCCAGGTCTTTAAACCCCGCCCCACAGGAGCAATGACTTAATCCCAAGTCCTGCCTTGTTCCCGGATTCCTTTACTCCACCCCCCCGCCCCCCCGCAACCCATCGATCCTAGTAAATGTTGAAATATAAACTGAAAATGCTGAATGAGAGTGCTCAGCCAGCCTTTCTCTAAATACTCTGTCCCATCCCTTAGTCATTTTAAATGCTTCTATCTGCGCATCATCTCCTCGGATTCAATTGTGCATCTTTCTAAGAGTCGGCGAGCAAGTGATGCCAAAGTTGAGTTTTAAAAGCCTGTTGATTGTAAAAGGAACAATATTGCTGTATTTACAGCCGTTTTCTTTGTCTTTGTAGAATAACGCTGTGGTGAACGGGAAACCATCTGACTACATCAAGCAGCAATTCGACAGCTATTCACTGCCGTGCCTGCTGCCTAGGCCGCTGGTGTCGACCCCCAGTAAGCCCTGGCCCGGCCCAGGGCCTGTGTATCCCAATTTGGGCAAATTCCAGTCCACGCTCATTAAAAGCGAGTTGCAATACACAAATCAGTCTGTCAACTTCTCCATTAAGAAGGAAGCTATTGCGCTCTCTGCCCGACCAGAGCTGGAGCCAATGAAGAGCCCGGTGACTTCCTTCAGTCACACTGTCCCGGTGACTTCCTTCAGTCACACTGTCCCGGTGACTTCCTTCAGTCACACTGTCCCGGTGACTTCCTTCAGTCACACTGTCCCGGTGACTTCCTTCAGTCACACTGTCCCACTGCAACACATTGAGTTCTCCTCACTCCAGCGAGCCTTGTCCCGGCCTGGGCACCTCCAGCAGGGGCCCTCCCAGCCTGGGCACCTCCAGCAGGGGCCCTCCCAGCCTGGGCACCTCCAGCAGGGGCCCTCCCGGCCTGGGCACCTCCAGCAGGGGCCCTCCCGGCCTGGGCACCTCCAGCAGGGGCCCTCCCGGCCTGGGCACCTCCAGCAGGGGCCCTCCCGGCCTGGGCACCTCCAGCAGGGCCTGTCTTTTGCATATGAGATGCGCAAACCTGCAGAGGATGAACTTCAGTATGAAAAAGTGATCATTTCCTAGAGTGCCCATTGCTGCTTTTTGAGTGAAGAAATCAACCTTTTTTATCGCCATGTTCTCCGTTCAAAGAATCGTTGGGCTGCAGAGGGGAAATGATACAATTAATTAAAACAGCCCTGCGTCCCCACAAATCAATGGCCGTCCCATTGCAGCCCATGCCTGCGTGCCTCAGACTGCAGTCCCGTGGGCAGCTGCTCCCTCCCCTCCCCTCCCCCTGCGATGCCCTGTACACTCCCTCTCCTCCCCCTGCGATGCCCTGTACCCTCCCTCCCCCTGCGATGCCCTGTCCCCTCCCTCCCCTCCCCCTGCGATGCCCTTCCCCCCCCTCTCCACCATCTCATTCTCTCTTTATTTGACACTGGCATCAAAAATTTCTCTGTTGACCACCAGCGCTTTTGAACGGGCTCATTACACTTTTTAACCTAGTTTTATTGTTTCAATCCTACTTCTGAAAGGAATTTTTAAAAGACTTATCAGGAATAATAATCGCCGTAGAAACTGTAATGTTGAATTGAGTCCAATACATTTAATGAGTGACCCCTGGCTAATGGGCAGCATGACCCCTGGCTAACGGGCAGCATGACCCCTGGCCCCTCGCTAACGGGCAGCATGACCCCTGGCCCCTCGCTAACGGGCAGCGTGACCCCTGGCCCCTCGCTAACGGGCAGCGTGACCCCTGGCCCCTCGCTAACGGGCAGCGTGACCCCTGGCCCCTCGCTTACGGGCAGCGTGACCCCTGGCCCCTCGCTAACGGGCAGCGTGACCCCTGGCCCCTCGCTAACGGGCAGCGTGACCCCTGACCCCTCGCTAGCGGGCAGGGTGACCCCTCGCTAACGGGCAGCGTGACCCCTGGCCCCTCACTAACGGGCAGCGTGACCCCTGACCCATCGCTAACGGGCAGCATGACCCCTGGCTAACGGGCAGCGTGACCCCTGAGCCCTCGCTAACAGGCAGCGTGACTCCTGGCCCCTCGCTAACGGGCAGCGTGACCCCTGAGCCCTGGCTAGCGGGCAGGGTGACCCCTGAGCCCTGGCTAGCGGGCAGGGTGACCCCTGAGCCCTGGCTAGCGGGCAGGGTGACCCCTGAGCCCTGGCTAGCGGGCAGGGTGACCCCTGAGCCCTGGCTAGCGGGCAGGGTGACCCCTGGCCCCTCGCTAGCGGGCAGGGTGACCCCTGGCCCCTCGCTAACGGGCAGTGTGACCCCTGACCCCTTGCTAACGGGCAGCGTGACCCCTGACCCCTCGCTAGCGGGCAGCATGACCCCTGACCCCTGGCTAACAGGCAGGGTTGCGGGGGATCTGCCTGGATGTTGTATTCTATGATCTGCCAGCAACAACTTTAATTCCCGGTTCCCGCCAGTGGTGATGTTCCGAGCTCTTTCCCTGTGTTGGGAGGAGGGAGTGAGGAAATTTGTCAATCGGAACGGGGGAAGCACCAGCTCTGTGGGATCTCCAGGTGCATTTCTCTGGGTGGGGGGGGGGGTGCCAGCTGTAATTTTCTACTGTTATGTATCTGATTTAAATATTCAGTGTATTTGTACATTGCCTGATCAATTGTTGCTATCAGTCTGTTAACGGTCGAGTTCAATAAAGCTGCAGGAATCTCTGTCCCGCTGGCTTCTTGTGTAACTGGCACAGCACCTAGAGTCCTGGGATCAGTGTCAATGTGCGTAACGAGACATCGAGGAGCCACAAGTCTTTCCACCGCACCTTTCACATCCTCGGGACGTCCCAAAGTGCTCCACAGCCAATGAAGGACTTTTTGAAGCATAGTCACTGTTGTAATGTAGGAAACGCAGCAGCCAATTTGTGCACGGCAAGCTCCCACAAACTTCAATGAAATAAAAGACCAGATAATCTGTTTTAATATTTAAAAACATAAAATGCCGGAAATGCTCAGCAGGTCAGGCAGCATCTGTGGAGAGAGAAAGAATTGACATTTCAGGTCGATGACCTTTAATCAGGCCTGGAAAAAGGTTAGATATAATCAGTTTTAAGCAAGGGCAGAGGCGGGGAAAGATAAGAATGGGGAAGGTCTGTGATAGGGTGGAAGGCAGGAGAGATTAAATGACAAAAGTATCGTGTGGCTGTACACTGCACAGTATCGAGCGTGGCAGTGACTGTACACTGCACAGTATCGAGCATGGCAGTGACTACACTGCACAGTATCGAGCGTGGCAGTGAATATACACTGCACAGTATCGAGTGTGGCAGTGACTGTACACTGCACAGTATCGAGTGTGGCAGTGACTGTACACTGCACAGTATCGAGCGTGGCATTGACTGTACACTGCCCAGTATCGAGCATAGCAGTGACTGTACACTGCACAGTATCGAGCGTGGCAGTGACTGTACACTGCACAGTATCGAGCGTGGCAGTGACTGTACACTGCCCAGTATCGAGTGGCAGTGACTACACTGCACAGTGTCGAGCGTGGCAGTGACTGTACACTGCACAGTATCGAGCGTGGCAGTGACTGTACACTGCACGGTATCGAGCGTGGCATTGACTGTACACTGCACAGTATCGAGCGTGGCATTGACTGTACACTGCACAGTATCGAGCGTGGCAGTGACTGTACACTGCCCAGTATCGAGCGTGGCAGTGACTGTACACTGCACAGTATCGAGCGTGGCATTGACTGTACACTGCACGGTATCGAGCGTGGCATTGACTGTACACTGCCCAGTATCGAGCGTGGCAGTGACTGTACACTGCCCAGTATCGAGCATGGCAGTGACTGTACACTGCACGGTATCGAGCGTGGCATTGACTGTACACTGCACAGTATCGAGCGTGGCATTGACTGTACACTGCACAGTATCGAGCGTGGCAGTGACTGTACACTGCCCAGTATCGAGCGTGGCAGTGACTGTACACTGCCCAGTATCGAGCGTGGCAGTGACTGTACACTGCACAGTATCGAGCGTGGCAGTGAATATACACTGCACAGTATCGAGTGTGGCAGTGACTGTACACTGCACAGTATCGAGTGTGGCAGTGACTGTACACTGCCCAGTATCGAGCATAGCAGTGACTGTACACTGCACAGTATCGAGCATGGCAGTGACTGTACACTGCATAGTATCGAGCATGGCAGTGACTGTACACTGCACAGTATCGAGCGTGGCAGTGACTGTACACTGCACAGTATTGAGCGTGGCAGTGACTGTACACTGCCCAGTATTGAGCGTGGCAGTGACTGTACACTGCCCAGTATCGAGTGGCAGTGACTACACTGCACAGTGTCGAGCGTGGCAGTGACTGTACACTGCACAGTATCGAGCGTGGCAGTGACTGTACACAGCACGGTATCGAGCGTGGCAGTGACTGTACACTGCCCAGTATCGAGTGGCAGTGACTACACTGCACAGTGTCGAGCGTGGCAGTGACTGTACACTGCACAGTATCGAGCGTGGCAGTGACTGTACACAGCACGGTATCGAGCGTGGCAGTGACTGTACACTGCCCAGTATCGAGCATGGCAGTGACTGTATAAGGCATGCATGTGACAACATGCCCAAGTTTTGGCAATAGTGACAGCATTTCTTAAGTGACTCATTGATTTATGCTCTCTTAGGTCACTAAATCTATTGCTCTCTTAGGTCACTAAATATATTTCACTTGCATTTTTTGTATCTTTTACCCCTGTTCAGTATAGTGCACTGTCGGTAGTGAGACTCGGCCCTGTCACGTGCACATAATGTGCTCGGGCCCTTGTCTGTTTTAAATAGTTAAGATATAAATAACATTGAAAACACATAGTTTGATTTCCAGACTGTGCTGGATATGTATCCAAGTCAGGATGGTGTCTGACTTGGAGGTGGTGGTGTTCCCAAGCATCTGCTGCCCTTGTCCTTCTAGGTGGTAGAGGTCGTGGGTTTGGGAGGTGCTGCCGAAGAAGCCTTGATGAGTTCCTGCAGTGCATCTTGTAGGTGGTACACACTGCAGCCATGGTACGCCGGTGCTGGAGGGAGTGAATGTTTATGGGGGTGCTGATAAAGCAAGCTGTCACAGTGAGGGTTCTTGTTCCAGCCCTGTCTGCTCTTTATCTTCAGCTCAACAGTCGCTCTCTCAACATTGTTCACTTTTATTTCCCTAACATTCACTGTGCTTGTTGAAATGTGTTAAACCTGCAATAAGCACAGAAAATATGTGAAGCACTCAAGTCAGGCAGCACCTGTGGAGAGAGGAACAGAGGAGCCTTCCTCTGAATCAATATTAAATTGCAATCGCGCTGGGTAAGATTAATTAGACTGGATAAGTGTCGGATGAGACTGACCCCCAGCAACATAGAATCATAGAATGATACAGGAGGAGGCCATTCGGCCCATCGTGCCTGTGCCGGCTCTGTGAACGAGCTCTCCCATTAGTCCCACTCCCCCGCTCTTTCCCCACAGCCCGGTGAATTTTTCCCCTTCAAATATTTATCCAATTCTTTTCTGAAAGTTACTATTGAATCTGCTTCCACCATCCTCTGAGGAAATGCATTCCAGATCACAACAACGAAACATAGAAACATAGAAGATAGGAGCAGGAGTCGGCCATTCGGCCCCTCGAGCCTGCTCCGCCATTCAATGAGATCATGGCTGATCATCCAAATTCAGTGCCCTGTCCCTGCTTTCTCCCCATATCCCTTGATCCCTTCAGCCTTAAGAAATATATCCAACTCTTTCTTGAATATATTTAATGAACTGGCCTCAACTGCCTTCTGTGGTAGAGAATTCCACAGGTTCACCACTCTCTGGGTGAAGAAATTCCTCCTCATTTCAGTCCTAAATGGCTTACCCCTTATCCTTAGACTATGACCCCTGGTTCTGGACTCCCCGACCATCGGGAACATCCTTCCTGCATCTAGTCTGTCCAGGCCTGACAGAATTTTATAGGTTTCGATGAGATACCCTCTCAATCTTCTAAACTCCAGTGAGTATAAGCCCAATCGACACAATCTCTCCTCGTACGTCATTCCTGCCATCCCAGGTATCAGCCTGGTGAATCTTCGCTGCACTCCTTCCATGGCAAGAACGTCCTTCCTTAGGTAAGGTGACCAAAACTGCACACAATACTCAAGGTGCGGTCTAACCAAGGCCCTGTACAACTGTAGCAAGACATCCTTGTTCCTGTACTTGAACCCTCTTGCTACGAAGGCCAACATACCATTTGCCTTCTTAACCGCCTGCTGCACCTGCATGCTTACCTTCAGCGACTGGTGCACAAGAACACCCAGGTCTCTTTGCACTTCCCCTTCTCCCAATCTATTGCCATTCAAATAATAATCTGCCTTCCTGTTTTTGCCACCAAAGTGGATAACCTCACGTTTATCCACATTATAGTGCATTTGCCATGTTTCTGCCCAATCACCCAACCTGTCCAAATCATACTGGAGTTTCACGACATCCTCCTCACAGCTTACCCTCCCACCCAGCTTTGTGTCGTCTGCAAATTTGGAGATATTACATCCAATTCCCTCGTCCAGATCATTAATATATATTGTGAACAGCTGGGGTCCTAGGACCGATCCTTGCGGTACCCCACTAGTCACTGCCTGCCACTCGGAAAACGACCCGTTTATTCCAACTCTTTGCTTTCTGTCCGCCAACCAGTTCTCTATCCAAGCCAATACCTTGCCCCCAATCCCATGTGCCTTAATTTTGCACGCTAATCTCTTATGTGGGACCTTATCGAAAGCCTTCTGAAAGTCCAAATACACCACATCCACTGGTTCTCCCTTATCTATTTTACCAGTTACATCCTCAAAAAATTCCAGTAGATTAGTCAAGCATGATTTACCTTTTGTAAATCCATGTTGACTTTGTCCGATCCTGTCACTGCTTTCCAAGTGCTCTGCTATTACATCTTTTATAATAGATTCTAGCATTTTCCCCACTACCGATGTCAGGCTTACCGGTCTATAATTCCCCGCTTTTTCTCTACCACCTTTTTTGAATAGTGGGATAACATTAGCTACCCTCCAATCCATGGGTACTGTTCCAGAGTCTATTGAGTTCTGGAAGATGACCAGCAATGCATCTACTATTTCTAGGGCCACTTCCTTAAGTACCCTGGGATGTAGATTATCAGGCCCTGGGGATTTATCGGCCTTCAGTCCCATCAATTTTCCTAACACCATTTCCCTACAAATACTGATTTCTTTCAGTTCCACCCTTTCATCAGACCCTATGTTCCCCGGCATCTCTGGGAGGTTATTTGTGTCCTCCTTTGTGAAGACAGAACCAAAGCATGAATTTAGTTGGTCTGCCATTTCTTTGTTACCCATTATAAATTCCCCTGATTCTGACTGCAAGTGACCTACGCTTGACTTCACCAATCTTTTTCTCTTCACATATCTATAAAAGTTTTTATGTTCTCTGCAAGCTTACTCTCATATTTTATTTTCCCTTTCTTAATTAATCCCTTTGTCCTCCTTTGTTGAATCCTAAACTGCTCCCAATCCTCAGATTATTGCTTTTTCTGGCCAATTTATATGTCGTCTCCTTGGATCTTATGCTATCCCTAATTTCCCTTGTTAGCCACGGTTGAGTCACCTTTTTTGTTTTATTTTTATGCCAAACTGGGATGAACAAATTCTGTAGCTCATCCATTCGGTCTTTGAATGTTTGCCATTGCCTATCCACCGTCAACCCTTTGAGTGACATTCCCCAATCAATCCTACCCAACTCGCTCCTCAGACCATCGTAGTTTCCTTTATTTAAATTGAGGACCCTAGTCGCTGTGTCAACTACTTCATTCTCCATCTTAATGAAGAATTCGATCATATTATGATCGCTCCGACCCAAGGGGCCTCGTACAACAAGATTGCTAATTAATCCTTTCTCGTTACATAATACCCAGTCTAAGATGGCCTGATCGCTGGTTGGTTCCTTGACATATTGGTCCAGGAAACCATCCCGTAAACACTCCAGGAATTCCTCCTCCACAGTATTGTTACTCATTTGGTTAGCCCAATCGATATGTAGATTAAAGTCACCCATGATGACTGCTGTGCCCTTATTGCACGCTTCTTTAATTTCCCTTTTCATGCCATCCCCAACCTCCACCTTACTGTTTGGAGGTCTATATACCACTCCCACTAATGTTTTTTCCCCTTAGTATTTCTCAATTCTACCCATACAGATTCCACATCATCAGAGCTAATATCCTTCATTACAATTGTATTAATCCCTTCTTTAACCAGTAATGCTACCCCGCCTCCCTTTCCTTTTTGACTATCTTGCTGCTGAAAAACAAAATCTTATCTCTCCCCTCTGGTTCTTTTGCCAATTACCTTAAATCTGTGTCCTCTGGTTACTGACCCTCCTTCCACTGGGAACAGTTTCTCTTTATTTACTCTATCAAAGCCCCTCATGATTTTGAACACCTTGATTAAATCTCCCCTTAACCTTCTCTGCTCTCCAGTCTCTCCACATAACTGACCTCCCTCATCCCTGGGCCCATTCTGGTCAATCTCCTGTGCACCCTCGCCAAGGCCTTGACATCCTTCCTAACCTGAAGCGCGGGGCCCAGAATTGGACACAATAGTCCAGCTGGGGCCGATCCAGTGGTTTGTAAAGGTTTAACATAACTTCCTTGCTGTTGTACTCCCTGCCTCTATTGCTAAAGCCTAGGATCGCGTTTGCTGTTTTAATATCTTATCCTGCCACCTTCAAAGACCGGCCTACCGAATTATTTATTTCTTATCTCTGGGGTTTAGTTCCCAAAATGAAATAGCATGTAAAGAACTCTGTATTCGCGGCTGCAGCGAGCGAGATGATGTGTGCTGGTTCAGAAGCTGCCGATACCTGGCCAGTCCCCCACCTTCGCCGCCGCGCTCATCACATCTCGTTTGCATTACAATACAACCGGCTCCGGACATAAAACAGCTCATTGGGCCGCCTGGAGCTCAGTAACTCACAGATTCCGGGACCTCCACTCGCCCACTGCCTCCCAGGTCCCGTCCAATGGAGCATCACTATCCCGACCACCAGCCAGAAATCGGCGCTCAGGATCGGCAAGAGGACGGATACAACAGGGAGTGCCTGAACTATAACCGGATCGATACTGAGCCCATTCCATCCTCCTATAACCAGCATCCCAGCGACAGCAGGCAGTCTGCTCACCAAAGCGCCGAGGCTCAATGTGAGTGAGACGGTTAATGTGTGAGTTAGAGAGTGAGTGAGTTACAGACCGCTTACAGCCCCGCTCCGGGTGTGGGTTACAGCCCCGCTCCGGGTGTGGGTTACAGCCCCGCTCCGGGTGTGGGTTACAGACCGCTTACAGCCCCGCTCCGGGTGGGTGTGAGTTACAGCCCCGCTCCGGGTGGGTGTGAGTTACAGCCCCGCTCCGGGTGTGAGTTACAGCCCCGCTCCGGGTGTGAGTTACAGACCCGCTCCGGGTGTGGGTTACAGCCCCGCTCCGGGTGGGTGTGAGTTACAGCCCCGCTCCGGGTGTGGGTTACAGCCCCGCTCCGGGTGTGAGTTACAGCCCCGCTCCGGGTGTGGGTTACAGCCCCGCTCCGGGTGTGAGTTACAGCCCCGCTCCGGGTGTGGGTTACAGCCCCGCTCCGGGTGTGAGTTACAGTCCCGCTCCGGGTGTGGGTTACAGCCCCGCTCCGGGTGTGGGTTACAGCCCCGCTCCGGGTGGGTGTGAGTTACAGCCCCGCTCCGGGTGGGTGTGAGTTACAGCCCCGCTCCGGGTGTGAGTTACAGCCCCGCTCCGGGTGTGAGTTACAGCCCCGCTCCGGGTGTGAGTTACAGCCCCGCTCCGGGTGGGTGTGAGTTACAGCCCCGCTCCGGGTGTGAGTTACAGCCCCGCTCCGGGTGGGTGTGAGTTACAGCCCCGCTCCGGGTGGGTGTGAGTTACAGCCCCGCTCCGGGTGGGTGTGAGTTACAGCCCCGCTCCGGGTGTGGGTTACAGCCCCGCTCCGGGTGTGGGTTACAGCCCCGCTCCGGGTGTGGGTTACAGCCCCGCTCCGGGTGGGTGTGAGTTACAGCCCCGCTCCGGGTGTGGGTTACAGCCCCGCTCCGGGTGTGAGTTACAGCCCCGCTCCGGGTGTGAGTTACAGCCCCGCTCCGGGTGGGTGTGAGTTACAGCCCCGCTCCGGGTGGGTGTGAGTTACAGCCCCGCTCCGGGTGTGAGTTACAGCCCCGCTCCGGGAGTTATGTTTAACCCGTTAGTTCCCGGTATTTGTTGTGGGATTGTGAAACGGGTGAAACGGGTTTCCAGCCCCGGGAGTGAAGCGAATTTCCCTGGGAACCAGAACGATCCCGGAGCCGGCCAGGTGAGAATGTGAACAACAGATGCAGCGGGGATTAATCCCAATCAGGCCGAGAATGTTGAATTTCGTTTTATTTTTCAAAGTAATTTCAGCGCCAAAAGCCGGCCGTTTAGTGAATGAAGTTAAAATAGGGCGCGAAATGGAGGCGGTCCGGGGGCTGCGAATTCCTCTCTCTGTGGTTTCATTCCCCGCTCTGCCTGTTTCCAGGTTTGAAACAGTCCGGTGCCCGGTTCCCCCACAGACTCCCCAGCACCGTGACCAGCACCGGACAGGAAAATGACCCAAAGAAACTCCCGCCCACAAAAAGCCGAGTCCGCACGGTGTTCAGCGATCAGCAGAAAAGGAGGTTGATGCAAAGATTTCACCGACAGAAGTACATCTCCCCCCAGGAACGGACAGAGCTAGCCGACGCATTGGGACTCAACTGTAAACAGGTAATAGAAACTAGGAGCAGGAGTCGGCCATTCGGCCCTTCGAGCCTGCTCCGCCATTCAACGTGATCATGGCTGATCATCCAAACCCTAGCACCCGGTCCCTACACCGACAGCCATCCCACCCAAGCCCTATCCCGTAACCCCACGTATTTAATCCCCCTAACACTAAGGGCCAATTTTATCATGGCCAATCAACCTAACCCGCACATCTTTGGACTGTGGGAGGAAACCGGAGCACCCGGAGGAAACCCACGCAAACACGGGGAGAATGTGCAAACTCCACACAGACAGTCGCCCGAGGCCGGATTCGAACCCGGGTCCCTGGCGCTGTGAGGCAACAGTGCTAACCACTATGCCACCGTGCTACTGGAACATGACACCATGTTCTTTACTGTCCCAACTAGGTAAACCGGAACATGCCCCATGGACTTCACTGTCCCAACTAGGTAAACCGGAACATGCCCCATGGACTTCACTGTCCCAACTAGGTAAACCGGAACATGCCCCATGGCCTTCACTGTCCCAACTAGGTAAACCGGAACATGCCCCATGGACTTCACTGTCCCAACTAGGTAAACCGGAACATGCCCCATGGACTTCACTGTCCCAACTAGGTAAACCGGAACATGCCCCATGGACTTCACTGTCGCTGACACCAGGGACTTGTGTGGAGAGATCGGAGAAACTGGGATTGTTCTCCTTGAGCAGAACAAGGCCAGCATTTATTGCCCGTCCCTAGTTGCCCTCGAGAAGGTGGTGGTGAGCCGCCTTCTTGAACCGCTGCAGTCCGTGTGGTGAAGGTGCTCCCACAGTGCTGTTAGGGAGGGAGTTCCAGGATTTTGACCCAGTGACGATGAAGGAACGGCGATATATTTCCAAGTCAGGATGGTGTGTGACTTGGAGGGAACTTGGAGGTGGTGGTGTTCCCATGCGCCTGCTGCCCTTGTCCTTCTAGGTGGAAGAGGTCGCAGGTTTGGGAGGTGCTGCCGAAGAAGCCTTGGCGAGTTGCTGCAGTGCATCTTGTAGATGGTGCACACTGCAGCCACGGTGCGCCGGTGGTGGAGGGAGTGAATGTTTAAGGTGGTGGATGGGGCGCCAATCAAGTGGGCTGCTTTGTCCTGGATGGTGTCGAGCTTCTTGAGTGTTGTTGGAGCTGCACTCATCCAGGCAAGTGGAGAGTATTCATCACACTCCTGACTTGTGTCTTGTAGATGGTGGAAAGGCTTTGGGGAGTCAGGAGGTGAGACACTCGCTGCAGAATCTTTGGAATTCTCTGCTCCAGAGGGCTGCGGATGCTCAATTGTTGAGCATATTCGACAGGGAATGATAGATTTGTGGATATTAAGGGAATCAAGGGATATGGGGATAATGTGTGAAGGTAGAGTTGAGGTAGAAGATCAGCCATGATCTTATTGACTGGCGGAGGAGGCTCAAATGGCCGACTCCTGCTCCCATTTCTTGTTCTTCAAATACCCACTGTCAGGAGGGACAGTAACCAAGAGAACACAGATATAAAGCAGGGAGATGTTATGATCTGGAATGCACTTCCGGGAAGGCTAATTCAATAATAACTTTCAAAAAAGAATTGGATAAATACTTGAAGGGGAAATTTGCAGGGTTGTGGGGAGAGCGCAGAGGAATGGAACTAATTGGATCGCTCATTCAAAGAGCTGGCACTGGCACTTGGAGAGGTTAAGTGACAAACCTGTTGTGAAATTCATTAACCATTAATTTCTCGCTCCTATTTATTTCAGATCAAGACTTGGTATCAGAATAGAAGGATGAAGTTTAAACGCAGTCAGTACAACCAATCACCAGTAAACTCTTGGAATCAACCAAGTTTCAACCCGATTTCTTCACCGGTAAGAAGCTGATCAATTAACATAAGAAATAGGAGCAGGATTCGGCCAAACGGCCCCTCGAGCCTGCTCCGCCATACGGCCCCTCGAGCCTGCTCCGCCATACGGCCCCTCGAGCCTACTCCGCCAAACGGCCCCTCGAGCCTACTCCGCCATACGGCCCCTCGAGCCTGCTCCGCCATACGGCCCCTCGAGCCTACTCCGCCAAACGGCCCCTCGAGCCTGCTCCGCCATACGGCCCCTCGAGCCTGCTCCGCCATACGGCCCCTCGAGCCTGCTCCGCCATACGGCCCCTCGAGCCTGCTCCGCCATACGGCCCCTCGAGCCTGCTCCGCCAAACGGCCCCTCGAGCCTGCTCCGCCAAACGGCCCCTCGAGCCTGCTCCGCCATACGGCCCCTCGAGCCTACTCCGCCATACGGCCCCTCGAGCCTACTCCGCCAAACGGCCCCTCGAGCCTGCTGCGCCATACGGCCCCTCGAGCCTGCTGCGCCATACGGCCCCTCGAGCCTGCTCCGCCATACGGCCCCTCGAGCCTGCTCCGCCATACGGCCCCTCGAGCCTACTCCGCCAAACGGCCCCTCGAGCCTGCTGCGCCATACGGCCCCTCGAGCATACTCCGCCATTCAATAAGATCATGGCTGATCATCGACCTCAACTCCACCTTCCCACCCAATCCCCATATCCCTTGATTCCCCTAGAGTCCAAAAATCTATCGATCCCAGCCTTGAATATATTCAAAGACTGAGCCTCCATTCACGGCCCTCTGGGGCAGAGAGTTCCAAAGATTCACCACCCTCTGAGTGAAGAAATTCCTCCTCATCTCAGTCTTAAATGGCTGACCCCTTATCCTGAGACTGTGCCCCCTAGTTCTAGACTCTCCAGCCAGGGGGAAACAGCCTCTCAGTATCTACCCTGTCAATCCCCTTTAGAATCTTGTATGTTTCAATGAGATCACCTCTCATTCTTCTAAACTCCAGAGAGTATTGGCCCATTCTACACAATCTCTCCTCATAGGACAGCCCTCTCATCCCAGGAACCAATCTAGTGAACCTTCGATGCACCGTCTCCAAGGCAAGTATATCCTTCCTCAGATAAGGAGACCAGAACTGTGCCCAGTACTCCAGGTGTGGTCTCACAAGGCCCTGTACAATTGTAGCAAGACTTCCTTACTCTTATACTCCAACCCTCTTGCAATAAAGGCCAACATGGCATTTGCCTTCCTTATTGTTTGCTGTACCTGCACGCTAACTTTCTGTGTTTCTTGCACGAGGACACCCAAATCTCTCTGAACACCAACATTTGAAAGTTTCTCACCATTTAATAAATATTCTGTTTTTCTATTCTTCCTACCAAAGTGAATAACCTCACATTTCCCCACATTATACTCCATCTGCCACCTTACTGCCCACTCACTCAGTCTATCTATATCACTTTGCAGACTCTGTGTTCTCCTCACAGCTTACTGTCCCACCTAGCTTTGTATCATCAGCAAACTTGGATACATTACACTCGGTCCCTTCATCTAGGTCATTAATATAGATTGTAAATAGCTGAGGCCCCAGCACTGATCCTTGCGGCACCCCACTAGTTACAGCCTGCCAACCTGAGAAAGATCCGTTTATCCCTGCTCTCTGTTTTCTGCCCATTAACCAATCCTCTATCCATGCACTATATTACCTCCACATGAGCCCTAATCTTGTGTAATAACCTTTTATGTGGCACCTTATTGAATGCCTTTTGGAAATCCAAATATACTACATCCACTGGTTCCCCTTTATCTACCCTGCTAGTTACATCCTCAAAAAACTCTAATTTGTCAAACACGATTTCCCTTTCATAAAACCATGCTGACTGTGCCTAATCAGGTTATGATTTTCTAAGTGACTTGATACCACTTCCTTTTCCTGACGACTGGTGTCAGGCTAACTGGCCTGTAGTTCCTTGTTTTTTCTCTTCCGTTCTTTCTTGAATAGCGCTGTTACATTTGCGACCTTCCAATCCGCTGGGACCATTCCAGAATCTAGGGAATTTTGGAAGATCAAAACCAATTCATCCACGATCTCTTCAGCCACCTCTTTGAGAACCCTAGGATGTCGGCCGTCAGGTCCAGGGGATTTGTCGGCTTTTAGTCCCATTAGTTTCTCTAGTACTTTTTCTCTACTTATATTAATTACGTTAAGTTCCTCACCCTCATTAGACCCTTGGTTCCCCACCATTTTTGTTATGCTTTTTGTGTCTTCTACTGTGAAGACAGATACAAAATATTTGTTTAACGTTTCTGCCATTTCATTATTCCCCATAACAATTTCTCCTGTCTCAGCCTCTAAGGGCCAAAGTTTACTTTTGCTACTCTTTTCCTTTTTACATACTTGTAGAAACTCTTACAATCTGCTTTTACATTTCTTGCTAGTTTTCTCTCGTATTCTATTTTTCCCCTTTTTATCAATTTTTTTGGTCAACCTTTGCTGGTTTCTGAAACTCTCCCAATCCTCAGGCTTACTATTATTCTTTGCAACATTATAAGCTGCTTCTTTCAATCTGATGCTATCCTTAACTTCTTTAGTTAGCCACGGTTGGATCACTTAGATACTTTGACCAGTCCCCGATGACCCACCTCCCCTGATCATTGCCCTTATGTTGAGGTAATTTATGTCACAATTGTTCATAGATCAACCTTTCCTCAGATTAGAACTACTTCACAGACCACTGCCCACAGGGAATAAAGTGTGTGTTGGGGGGTGGTTACAGTGCCCTGACTCACCATGTGGCAAGTTGTGCCACTCCGCATGCTGCTAGGGACACCTAGAACTCACTGTCCACCCAGCAAAGGCTCAAACTGGAGCTTATTCGTTGTGTGATGGAAAGTTAGTGATTTCCCACCTAGGATCCAGAGATGGCTCCAACATGACACACCTGGTGATGGAAACTCAGAACCAGGACAATCCCTCTAGCAGATTGGTTAATCTGTTTGGGTCTGCAGTTAACTAGGATCAGTCCAATAATTGTCTAATGGGACTGACTCAGTAATGGAGACCCATCACTGGGAGCTGGGATTCTTCCTTGTCTGCTCCAGGTAACTGGGCATCCAATTCTCCAAATGCGTAGGATGGATAAGCAGTGCAGAGCTGCTCTGGTAACCTGGTTAAAATCTCCCAGTACCTCTGCCGACTCATGGGATTATTAAGCCTTGGTTCCACCACCCTGTCCCGAAACTCTCCGACATTGGATTGCTCGACACCTCTTGGCGACTGGAAACAGTCTGCTTCTATCTACCTTGTCCCACCCTTTCAACATTTAGACACTTCTATCATATATGCATTGATCTAGCAAAAAAAACTCTGATTTTTCAAATCTTTCTTTGTATTTGTATTTCCTCACACCAGGAAGAATTTGTACTGCACCCTCTCTATTGCCTCAATATACTTAAACTACACACAATGCTCCAACTGAGGTCTTATTAAAGTTTTCTATCTGCTCATAATTACTTCTTGGCTTTTATATTTGGTGCATCTCGTGTTAAACTGTGGAATTCTGTTACCAGCCTGAGATGTTGTCTTTAATAACCTGTGAACAGTCCCCCCCGACCCCTCCTCCCCCCGGACCACAGCGCCCCCCCCCCCGGACCCCTCCGCCCCCCCCCCGGGCCCCTCCGCTCTCCGCCCCCCCCCGGGCCCCTCCGCTCTCCGCCCCCCCCTCGGGCCCCTCCGCCCCCCCCGGGCCCCTCCGCTCTCCGCCCCCCCCCCCCCCCGGGCCCCTCCGCTCTCCGCCCCCCCGGGCCCCTCCGCTCTCCGGCCCCTCCGCTCTCCGCCCCCCCGGGCCCCTCCGCTCTCCGCCCCCCCCCGGGCCCCTCCGCTCTGCGCCCCCCCCGGGCCCCTCCGCTCTGCGCCCCCCCCGGGCCCCTCCGCTCTCCGCCCCCCCGGGCCCCTCCGCTCTCCGCCCCCCCCGGGCCCCTCCGCTCTCCGCCCCCCCCCGGGCCCCTCCGCTCTCCGCCCCCCCCGGGCCCCTCCGCTCTCCGGGCCCCTCCGCTCTCCGCCCCCCCCCCGGACCCCCTCCGCACCCCCCCCCGGACCCCTCCGCACCTCCCCCCCACCCCCCCCCCCCCGGACCCCTCCGCACCCCCCCCCTGCCCCCGGACCCCTCCGCTTGCCCCCCCCCCCCCAGACCCCTCTGCTCTCCCATAGCCCCGAGCCTACTTCCATTCACAATATTGTTACTGCTGAAATTTGTTTGTGACGATGTATTTCCTCACACTTGCTGATTTACATCTGCCACTATTTATTTACCCCATTCCCCCATCTTATCTAATATAATTTTTCAGCTTCCTTTCATCTTCTAAAGAATGAACTATGCCTCTTATTTCGATATCATCTGCAAATTGACACAACTCCCTCTAGCCCTATATCCAAATCATTGATATACACGGTGAAAAGCAGAGACTCTAGAACTGAACCCTGTGGACACCACTACCCACTTCTAACCATTTTGAGAAACTGCCCTTAACTCCAACTCTCTCTCATCTCCATTCAAATGTTTTTAATCCAGTTTGCTCGGCCCCCGACCCTACCTTATCCTCCTCTTCTCCAGTAATCTCCCATGTGGTATCTTGTCAAAGACTTTCCTAAAGTCCATGTACACCACATCCACTGCATTTCCCCATTCTCCATGTCTGCTGTTTCCTCTAAGAATTCTATCCGGTTTGCCAAGCACAATTGTCTCTTTTTGAAATCCTGGCTGCTTCTAACTATTTGCTCTTTATCTGGATAAGTGTAAATGTCATCCTTAATCAGAGGCTCTAAAATTTTCTGTTCCACAGACAAGTACCTGACTTGTAATTAGCTCTGTCTCCCTTTTTATTGATTGGTTCTAAACTGACCACTCTCAGCCCTCAGTTGGAGTTGAGAAACAACTATTCTTAAGGCTAAAGGGATATGGGGAGAAAGCAGGGACCGGGTACTGAATTTGAATGATCAGCTATGATCGCATTGAATGGTGGAGCAGGCTCGAGGGGCCGAATGGCCGACTCCTGCTCCTATCTTCTATGTTTCTAATAGAGGTGCTATTACACTACTAGGTGTGTTCTATAGGCAGCCAATTAGTGGGAAGGATATAGAGGAGCAAATTACAGAGGTGTGCCAGAACTAGTGATGATGGGGAACGTCAACTATCCTAATATAGACTGTGATAGTAATAGTGTAATGGGCAGAGAGGGGGAAGAGTTTCTGAAGTGTGTTCAGGAGAACTTTCTTGATCAGTACGTTTCCGGCTCAACGAGGAAGGAAGCATTGCTGGATCTGGTTCTGGGGAATGAAGTGGGGCACATAGAGCAAGTGTCAGTAGAAGAACATTTAGGGAACAGTGATCACCATATCATAAGGTTTGGATTAGCTATGGAAGAGGACAGGGAGCAATCTGGAGTAAAAATACTTAATTGGAGGAAGGCCAATTTCAGTGGGTTGAGAATGGATCTGGCCCGGGCAAATTGGAATCAAAGATTGGCAGGCAAAACTGTAACCAAACAATGGGCTGCCTTTAAAGAGGAGATGCTTCGGGTACAGTTGAGGTACATTCCCACGAGGGGGAAAGGTAGGGCAACCAAAGCCAGAGCTCCCTGGATGGAGAAAGAGAGTACGATAAATCAGAAAAAAGGGGTGTATGACTGATGTCTGGTTGGGAATAGAAGTGAGAATCAGGCTGAATATAGGAAGTTCAGAGAGGAAGTGAAAAAGGAAATAAGAGGGGCAAAGAGAGAGTATGAGAATAGATTGGCAACTAACATAAAAGGGAACCCAAAAGTCTTCTATCGGCATATAAATAATAAATGGGTAGTAAGAGGAAGGGTGGGGCTGATTAGGGACCAAAATGGAGACCTACGCATGGAGGCCGAGGGTATGGCTAAGGTACTAATTGAGTACTTTGCCTCTGTCTTTGCAAAGGAAGAAGATGCTGCCGAAGTCATCGTGAAAGAGGAGGTCGTTGCGATAGTCGATGGGATAAAAATTGATAAAGAGGAGGTACTAGTAAGTTTGGCTGTACTTAAACTAGATAAGTCACCAGGAGTAGATGGGATGCATCCTAGGATACTGAGGGAAGTAAAAGTGGAAATTGCAGAGGTACAGGCCATAATCTTCCAATCCTCCTTGTATACGAGGGTGGTGCCAGAGGACTGGAGAATTGCAAATGTTACATCCTTGTTCAAAAAAGGGTGTAAGGATAAACCCAACAACTACAGGTCAGTCAGTTTAACCTCGGTAGTGGGGAAGCTTTTAGAAACGATAATCAGGGACAAAATCAACAGTCACTTGGACAAGTGTGGATTCATTTAAGGAAAGGCAGCACGGATTTGTTAAAGGCAAATTGTGTTTAACTAACTTGATGGAGTTCTTTGATGAAGTAACAGAGAGGGTTGATGAGGGCAATGCGGTTGACGTGGTGAACATGGATTTCCAAAAAAGCATGTGATAAAGTGCCACATAATAGGCATGTCCGCAAAGTTGAAGCCTATGGAATAAAAGGGACAGTGGCAGCGTGGATACAACATGGGCTAAGTGACAGGAAACCGAGAGTAGTGGTGAATGAAACAACAACAGAAAATGCTGGAAATACTCAGCAGGTCAGGCAGCATCTGTGGAGAGAGAAACAGAGTTAACGTTTCAGGTCTGGGACCCTTCCCAGACCTGAAACGTTAACTCTGTTTCTCTCTCTACAGATGCTGCCTGGCCTGCTGAGTGTTTCCAGCATTTTCTGTTGTTGTTTCAGATTTCCAGCATCCGCAGTGTTTTGCTATTATAGTAGTGGTCAATGGTTGTTTCTCAGACTGGAGGAAGGTATACAGTGGGGTTCCCCAGGGGTCGGTACTAGGACCGCTGCTTTTCTTGATATATATTAATGACTTAGACTTGGGTGTACAGGGCATAATTTCAAAATTTGCAGATGACACAAAACTTGGAAGTATAGTGAGCAGTGAGGAGGATAGTGACAGACTTCAAGAGGACATAGACAGGCTGGTGGAATGGGTGAACACGTGGCAGATGAAATTTAACGCAGAAAAGTGCGAAGTGATATATTTTGGTAGGAAGAATGAGGAGAGGTAATATAAACTAAAGGGTACAATTCTAAAGGGGGTGCATGAACAGAGAGACCTGGGGGTATATGTGCACAAAGCATTGAAGGTGGCAGGGCAGGTTGTGAAAGCGAATAAAAAGCATACGGGATCCTGGGCTTAATAAATAGAGGCACAGAGTACAAAAGCAAGGAAGTTATGATGAGCCTTTATAAAACACTGGTTCGGTCTCAACTGGAGTATTGTGTCCAATTCTGGGCATCGCACTTTAGGAAGGATGTGAAGGCCTTGGAGAGGGTGCAGAAAAGATTTACGAGAATGGTTCCAGGGATGAGGGACTTCAGTTATGTGGATAGACTGGAGAAGCTGGGGTTGTTCTCCTTGGAGCAGAGAAGATTGAGAGGAGATTTGATCGAGGTGTTCAAAATCATGAGGGTCTGGACAGAGTAGAGAGAGAGAAACTGTTCCCATTGGCGGAAGGGTCGCGAACCAGAGGACACAGATTTAAGGCGATTGGCAGAAGAACCAAAGGCGACATGAGGAAAAACTTTTTTACGCAGCGAGTTGTTAGGATCTGGAATGCGCTGCCTGAAAGGGTGGTGGAGGCAGATTCAATCGTGGCTTTCAAAAGGGAGTTGGATAAATATCTGAAGGAAAATAATTGTCGGGCTCCGGGGAAAGGGCGGGAGTGGGACTCGCTGAAGTCCGGGGAAAGGGCGGGGGAGTGGGACTCGCTGAAGGCCGGGCTCCGGGGAAAGGGCGGGGGAGTGGGACTTGCTGAAGGCCGGGCTCCGGGGAAAGGGCGGGGGAGTGGGACTCGCTGAAGGCCGGGCTCCGGGGAAAGGGCGGGAGTGGGACTCGCTGAAGGCCAGGCTCCGGGGAAAGGGCGGGAGTGGGACTCGCTGAAGGCCGGGCTCCGGGGAAAGGGCGGGAGTGGGACTCGCTGAAGGCCGGGCTCCGGGGAAAGGGCGGGAGTGGGACTCGCTGAAGGCCGGGCTCCGGGGAAAGGGCGGGGGAGTGGGACTCGCTGAAGGCCGGGCTCCGGGGAAAGGGCGGGAGTGGGACTCGCTGAAGGCCGGGCTCCGGGGAAAGGGCGGGGGAGTGGGACTCGCTGAAGGCCGGGCTCCGGGGAAAGGGCGGGAGTGGGACTCGCTGAAGGCCGGGCTCCGGGGAAAGGGCGGGAGTGGGACTCGCTGAAGGCCGGGCTCCGGGGAAAGGGCGGGAGTGGGACTCGCTGAAGGCCGGGCTCCGGGGAAAGGGCGGGAGTGGGACTCGCTGAAGGCCGGGCTCCGGGGAAAGGGCGGGAGTGGGACTCGCTGAAGGCCGGGCTCCGGGGAAAGGGCGGGGGAGTGGGACTCGCTGAAGGCCGGGCTCCGGGGAAAGGGCGGGAGTGGGACTCGCTGAAGGCCGGGCTCCGGGGAAAGGGCGGGAGTGGGACTCGCTGAAGGCCGGGCTCCGGGGAAAGGGCGGGAGTGGGACTCGCTGAAGTGCTCTTGCAGAGAGCCGGCACGGGCTCGACGGGCCGAATGGCCTCCCTCTGTGCAGTAACCATTCTATGATTCTCTGGCACATCCACACGCAGTGACTGAAATAGAATTTCTGGGCCCGTGACCATTTCCTCCCTTGTTTCCCTCGAGATTTTGGGATTATCCCGTTGGGCCCAGTGCCTTCCTTTAGCCCACCTAACTTATCTAAAATGTCCTTTTCATCCATCATATTGCTCATCTCACTCTCCACCCCTACAGGATTCACCGTCTCTCTGACGTCCTTCTCTTTAGTAAAGACCGATGCAAAGTGTTTATTAAGTACATCTGACATTGTTTGATCACGATCTAGAAATAGCTGATCCTCTGCTCCCAGGGTCCCACCTCACTTTTAACAGTTCTCGTCATACTGATATATTTGTAAGATATCACTGCCTATTTAACTAGCTTCTGACACTCCACTAACTGCTTGTTTCTCATTCCAGACCCTTTCCCTGGCTCATGGACTAACACCTGCCCTGATGAGGCACAATTTCATCAGCTACGAGCAGGAGTCCATGTTCTCCCGTGGCCAAGCCATGCCCTTCAGGCGACAGAGATCCTCCTTGGAGTGTCCGATTGTGGAGGTTCTTCAGCCTTCTCCCAACCACGGAGATCCTCAATGTCCGTCGTCGTCTTCATATTTCCAGAGCTCGCAGCTGGCAAACCACCCAGATCCACATTTTGGGGGCTTTCCCCAGGAACGCCTCATGATCCCCAGTGCACAGCCTTTGGGCTTTAGAAATCCGATTTCAAGATCGGGAATGGGACACGCAGCTGTAGAACTTCCCCAGTCTCCATCAATCCCGGAGGAAATGCAGTACATTGGTATGTCTGCCAGTTTCTGTCCCACAGAAGGTGACCACGTGTCACCGCCGTTTAACATGGAGACAATTGGGAGAGAGGTGGCTGGTTCTGGTCAGGACATCCAAATACATCCAAATAACTGGTGCCCAGTGCAAAGTGATGGGTCCTCCCCAGGTTATATAACACTTGCACCAGTGTTTGATATGTATGAAGAGCAACAGTCTGGATCACCTGATCCGTTCAGTGAAAGTTATGCTGCAACTCTGAACAGCACTCTATAACTTCATGTACTGAGAGTTTGGGCGAGGAATGTATGGAAATGTTCTACGGGTGTTTGAGCCAGTGAGAGTTTAGAGGAGTAACTTTCTCATACTAAGAAATCATTAAAATTAAACCAGAGCTGAAACCAAATTAAATTTACAAGCAAATCTTTATATATTTGTTAAGCTGTGGAGGGGTAACTGGAAATGTCTTGATTGATAAATATCAAGCTGGATTAAGGGGTATGTTAGATATTCAGAATTCTGTTTACCTGGCGTGTATTATGTTGGGGCCAAGCATTGCCCCACTGTATAAATGGGGAGCACCAGGTGCTTTACACATCTGGAGAGTTCGTTTGAGTGAATGTAACAAAAATATACATCTTCAGTCTCCAGTTACTGTAAGTGGCCGGTGATTGTAACAAGTGTGACTGCTTCATTCAACCCAATCAGAAAAGGGAATTAGGTGCCAATTTAAAATTAATGGCAAGTGGCTAAAAGGACAAATCTATTGACCAGGGCAGTGACTCTCAAACCCTCCCCCCGCTCCCCCTAACAAGCAATAGTGAGTTTTATCTAACATTTTTAAATATGTAATTTTAGGTTGATGAAGCATGTAGTTTTGCACTGGAGAAAGCTCACATAGAATATTCTTGAACTGTTTGAGACATTCATGTTTAGTAAATAAAGTTCATAAGATATATCTGCTGGGATTCAATGTGCAATATGCAGTGAGGGACATAGGATTGTGAGCAATGTGCCTTTTGCACAAGTTCTCGCACATTTATAGATGTAGTGTCCTATGTTCCTAGTGGAAAATGTTCTGCAATGTAATCTGTTGTTGTTGTTGCCTTGATATTAGTATCGTTTGAAATAAAATTTTAACAAAATGTGTGGATGCTGCTTGTAGCTGGGGTCACAGATAGGAGAGAGAGTGTTTTCTGAAGCAGATACTCCAGAGAGTGGTCACTCCATAGGGGTGGTGAGGGAGACTGGGAGGCCATAGACAGACTGGACAGGTGAGGGTAGAGACGGGGTCATGTGGGACGCTGCTTTTGCCTAATATGTTTATCAGTTTAGGTACCAGTCATAAGAACATAAGAAATTAGATCAGGAGTCGGCCATGTGGCCCCTCGAGCCCGCTCCGCCATTCAATAAGATCATGGCTGATCAGCGACCTCAACTCCACTTTCCCACCCGATCTCCATAACCCTTGATTCCAAAAATCCATCGATCTCGGCCTTGAATATCCTCACTCCGCATCCACGGCCCTCTGGGGCAGAGAATTCCAAAGATTCACCACCCTCTGAGTGAAGAAATTCCTCATCTCAGTCTTCAATGGCCGTCCCCTTATCCTGAGACTGTGACCCCTAGTTCTAGACTCTCCAGCCAGGGGGAAACAACCTCTCAGCATCGACCCTGTCAATCCCCCTCAGAATCTTGTATGTTTCAATGAGATCACCTCTCATTCTTCTAAACTCCAGAGAGTATCGGCCCATTCTACACAATCTCTCCTCATAGGACAGCCCTCTCATCCCAGGAATCAATCTAGTGAACCTTCGTTGCACCGCCTCCGAGGCAAGTATATCCTTCCTTAGATAAGGAGACCAAAACTGTGCCCAGTACTCCAGGTGTGGTCTCACCAAGGCCCTGTACAATTGGAGCAAGACTTCCTCACTCTTATACTCCAACCCCCTTGCAATAAAGGCCAACATGCCATTTGCCTTCCTAATTGCTTGCTGTACCTGCACGCTAGCTTTCTGTGTTTCTTGCACGAGGACACCCAAATGTTGGTGTTCAGAGAGATTTGGAAGTTTCTCACCATTTAAAAAATATTCTATTTTTCTATTCTTCCTACCAAAGTGAATAACCTCACATTTCCCCACATTATAATCCATCTGCCACCTTACTGCCCCCTCACTCAGTCTATCTATATCCCTTTACAGACTCTGTGGCCCCGATTTCACCCCAGCTGTCAGGCGGGGTTTCAGGCGTGTGGGGGGGGGGGGGAGGAGGAGGGAATCCTGAATTTGGGGGTCCCGACACCATCCCGCCCAAAACCCCGCCCCACGTAAGTTTCAGGGGCGACGGTACGCGCTGGGACCCATCGAAACCAGGCGGGAAGGGATTAGTGTCAATTAACTGCCTGTTAACAGGTAGTTAACAGGCAGTTTTTAGCCTAATCCCTATTTTGAGGGGTTTTGTGTGGGTTTCCCGATGGCTCCAAACCACGCCAGGTTAGAGCAGGTGGGCCATCGGGTTGGAGGGGTCGCGATGTTGGCGTTCAGGTGAGTGATGGGTGCATGAGTGTAAAGGTAATTGTGTTTGGTGTGTCTAAAGTGTGTAAAGAACTTACTTACCTGTACTTACCTTCACAGCCTTTCTTCCTGTAGCCATCGGGAGCCCATCACTCAGCCGGAACTTAAAGCTGAACAGCTGCAATCTGTGAAAAGTGACAGCCTTCAGCTTTGAGTGCCGGTAAGAGTTCTAACTGAGTGTGCAGAATGACTAATGATAGAAACATAGAAGATAGGAGCAGGAGTAGGCCATTCAGCCCCTCGAGCCTGCTCCGCCATTCAATGTGATCATGGCTGATCATCCAAATTCAGTACCCTGCCCCTGCTTTCTCCCCATACCCCTTGATCCCTTTAGCCTTAAGAAATATATCCAACTCCTTCTTGAATATATTTAATGTATTGGCCTCCACTGCCTTCTGTGGTAGAGAATTCCACAGGTTCACCACTCTCTGGGTGAAGAAATTCCTCCTCATCTCTGTCCTAAATGGCCTACCCCTTATCCTTAGATTGTGACCCCTGGTTCTGGACCCCCCGACCATCGGGAACATCCTTCCTGCATCTAGTCTGTCCAGTCTTGTCAGAATTTTATAAGTTTCAATGAGATCCCCTCTCATTCTTCTAAACTCCAGCGAGTACAAGCCCAATCGACCCAATCTCTCCTCATACGTCATTCCTGCCATCCCAGGTTTCAGCCTGATGAATCTTTGCTGAACTCCTTCCATGGCAAGAACATCCTTCCTCAGATAAGGCGACCAAAACTGCACACAACACTCAAAGCTGTGGTCTCACCAAGGCCCTGTATAACTGCAGCAAGACATCCTTGTTCCTGTACTCAAACCCTCTCGCTACGAAGGCCAACATGCCATTTGCCTTCTTAACCGCCTGCTGCACCTGCATGCCTACCCTCAGTGACTGGTGCACAAGGACACCCAGGTCTTGTTGCATTTCCCCTTCTCCCAATCTATTGCCATTCAGATAATAATCTGCCTTCCTGTTCTTGCCACCAAAGTGGATAACCTTGCATTCATCCACATTATATTGCATCTGCCATGCTTCTGCCCAATCACCCAACCTGTCCAAATCATCCTGGAGTTTCTTGGCATACTCCTCACAGCACACACGCCCATCCAGCTTTGTGTCATCTGCAAATTTGGAGATATTACATTTAGTTCCCTTGTCTAGATCATTAATATATATTGTGAATAGCTGGGGCCCAAGGACCGATCCCTGCGGTACCCCACTAGTCACTGCCTGCCACTCGGAAAAAGACCCGTTTATTCCAACTCTTTGCTTTCTGTCTGCCAACCAGTTCTCTATCCAAGTCAATACCTTGCCCCCAATCCCATGTGCCTTAACTTTACACGCTAATCTCTTATGCGGGACCTTATCGAAAGCCTTCTGAAAGTCCAAATACACCACATCCACTGGTTATCTATTTTACCAGTTACATCCTCAAAAAATTCCAGTAGATTAGTCTTTTGTAAATCCATGCCTGATCCTGTCACTGTTTTCCAAGTGCTCTGCTATTACATCTTTTATAAGGCGGCACGGTGGCATAGTGGTTAGCACTGTTGCCTCACAGCGCCAGGGACCCGGGTTCGAATCCGGCCTCGGGTGACTGTCTCCCCGTGTTTGCGTGGGTTTTCTCCGGGTGCTCCGGTTTCCTCCCACAGTCCAAAGATGTGCGGGTTAGGTTGATTGGCTATGATAAAAATTGACCCTTAGTGTTAGGGGGATTAAATACGTGGGGTTACGGGGATAGGGTGGGATATGTGTCGGTGCAGGCTCGATGGGCCGAAATAGCCTCTATCTGTACTGTGAGGTTTCTGTGATTCTGTGATAATGGACTCTAGCATTTTCCCCACTACCGATGTCAGGCTTACCGGTCTATAATTCACCGTTTTCTCTCTACCACCTTTTTTGGATAGTGGGGTAACATTAGCTACCCTCCAATCCATGGGTACTGTTCCAGATTCCATCGAATGCTGGAAGATGATCAGCAAAGCATCAACTATTTCTAGGGCCACTTCCTTAAGTACCCTAGGATGTAGATTATCAGGCCCTGGGGATTTATCGGCCTTCAATCCCATCCACTTCCCTAACACCATTTCCCTACAAATACTGATTTATTTCAGTTCCTCCCTTTCATCAGACCCTATGTTCCCGACATCTTTGGGAGGTTATTTGTGTCCTCCTTTGTGAAGACAGAATCAAAATATGTATTTAATTGGTCTGCCATTTCTTTGTTCCCCATTATAAATTCCCCTGATTCTGATCGCAAGGGACCTACGCTTGACTTCACCAATCTTTTTCTCTTCACATATCTATAAAAGCTTTTACAGTCAGTTTTTATGTTCCCTGCAAGCTTACTCTCATATTCTATTTTCCCTTTCTTAATTAATCCCTTTGTCCTCCTTTGTTGAATCCTAAACTGCTCCCAATCCTCAGGTTTACTGCTTTTTCTGGCCAATTTATATGTCCTCTCCTTGGTTCTTATGCTATCCCTAATTTCCCTTGTTAGCCACGGTTGAGTCACCTTTTTTGTTTTATTTTTATGCCATCCATGCGGTCTTTGAATGTTTGCCATTGCCTATCCACCGTCAACCCTTTGAGTGACATTCCCCAATCAATCCTACCCAACTCACGCCTCAGACCATCGTAGTTTCCTTTATTTAAATTTAGGACCCTAGTCTCTTGAGTCGACTACTTCATTCTCCATCTTAATGAAGAATTCGATCATATTATGATTGCTCCAACCCAAGGGGCCTCGTACAACAAGATTGCTAATTAATCCTTTCTCATTACATAATACCCAGTCTAAGATGGCCTGATCTCTGGTTGGTTCCTCAACATATTGGTCCAGGAAACCATCCCTTAAACACTCCAGGAATTCATCCCTTAAACACTCCAGGAATTCCTCCTCCACAGTATTGTTACTAATTTGGTTAGCCCAATCTATATGTAGATTGAAGTCACCCATGATGACTGCTGTGCCCTTATTGCACGCTTCTCTAATTTCCCTTTTAATGCCATCCCCAACCTCCGTATTACTGTTTGGAGGTCTATATACCACTCCCACTAACGTTTTCTGCCCCTTGGTATTTCTCAGTTCAACCCATACAGATTCCACATCATCAGAGCTAATATCCTTCCTTACAATTGTGTTAATCCCTTCTTTTACCAGCAATGCTACCCCATCTTCCTTTCCTTTTTGCCTATCTTTCCTGAATATTGAATACCCCTGGATGTTGAGTTCCCAGCCTCGGACACCCTAGAGCCATGTTTCTGTAATCCCAATCAAATCATATTCGTTTACCTATATTTGCGCAGCTAATTCATCCACCTTATTATGAATGCTCCTCGCATTAAGACACAAAGCCTTCAGGCTTGTTTTCTTAACGCTCTTACACCTATTAGAATTATTGTTTACTGTGGCCATGTTTGATTTAAACCGTTGATTTCTCTGACTGCCAGAACTCAGACTGGCAGTGTTTCACCGCTTCAAACAGCTGTGAGACACTGATATTGCAGTGTGTGACGTCACCTGTTGCCTGCTGAGCCCGCTGGGCGGGCTCAACAAGGTCAATCAAGGGAAAATCGCGTGGATTGGCCGGACGTCGAAGTAGGCGGGGCAAAAACCCGAAATGGGAAGTCCCGCCTTCTTCCCAACAGGTTCGGGAAAATCTACCCCCTTGTGTTCTCCTCACTACTTACTGTCCCACCTAGCTTTGTATCGTCAGCAAACTTGGATACATTACACTCAGACCCTTCATCTAGGGCATTAATATAGATTGTAAATAGCTGAGGCCCCAACACTGATCCTTGCGGCACCCTACTAGTTACAGCCTGCCAACCGGAAAAAGATCCATTTATCCCTACTCTCTGTTATCTGTCCATTAGCCAATCCTCTATCCATGCTACTATATTACCCCCAACCCCTTGAGCCCTAATCTTGTGTAATAATCTTTTATATGGCACCTTATTGAATGATGCGAATGAAGGGTGAGACGAGGAGGGTACATGGCATTAGGGAGCGAGTGGTTACCCATGGGGGTAGCTGACAGCCAGTAAGAATAGGTGAGTGGTGATTGTGGAGATTCTATAGTTTATGGGGTAGATAGCTTTCTTTAGATGTGATCCCAAGTGCACTGTTTTCCAGGGAGCGACTGCAATAGATTCTGGAGAGGAAGTGCAAGTAGTCAGAGATCGTGATTCATGTGGAAGTCACTAACATCAGTAGGAGTGGGTTTGAGGTTTTGCAAAGGGATTTCAAGAAGCAGAACCTCGGAGATCTCTGAATTACTCTGTGGAACAGGCAGGGAAAGAAAGATTAGGATTGTCAATGTGTGGCTGACTGGATGGTGTAGAAGGGGAGGGAGGGATTCGGATTCCTGGGACATCTTGTGGGGCTAGGGAGGGATGCACAGAGGAGATGTATTGCACCTAAACTGGAGAGTGACCCGTGTCCTTGTGGAGAGAGAAAATCCACACAGTCAGGAAATGTGAGAGAAAGACATGGTGACATAAGAGTTCTGTACGCAAATGCACAAAGCATAAGAAATTAAACAAGTGAGTTAGAAGCACAAATTAAGCTTACAGGGTATGGTGTAGCAGCCATTATAGGGACTTGGCTAAAGCTGCATGTGACTAGGAGCAAAATATTCCAGGCTATAGGGTCTTTAGAGAGGACAGGAGGAGCAATATTGATAAAAGGCACAAGTATAGCAGTAGAAAGAGGCTGATCGAGCAGTGCAAACAGTGAGTAGAATTCATGAACAGCAAAGGGTGTAAACTCTAGTGGGAGTACTGCATTCAGTTTTGATAGGCCATTCAGGGGTGAAATGAGGAAGCACATCTTCATGCAAAGGGTAGTGGAAATCTGGAACTCTTCCCCCAAAATGCTGTTGAGGCTGAGGGGGGTCAATTGAACATTTCAAAACTGTGATTGATACAATTTTGGTTGAGGGAGCAAAGGTGGGTGAATGGAGTTGAGATACAGATCAGCCATGATCTAATTGAATGACCGAGTGACCTTATTTCCATCTTCCTAAGCTGGTTGTAACCGCACAGTATCGGGTGTGGCAGTGACAACCAGCTTCATGATTGTGACGGCATGGCCATGTTTTGGCAACAGTGAAACACCGCATTTCTTAAGTGACTCACTGATGTTCCCTTGGGTCCCTAAATCTATTTCAGTTGCTTTATAAAAAAAAAATCACGGGATTGGGGGTAATATACTGGCATGGGTGGAAGATTGGCTATCTAACAGAAAACAGAGAGTGGGGATAAATGGTTCATTCTCGGGTTGGCAATCAGTAACTGGTGGTGCTCCGCAGGGGTCAGTGCTGGGACCCCAACTCTTTGCAATCTATATTAACGATTTGGAGGAAGGGACCGAGTGCAACATATCCAAGTTTGCTGACGATACAAAGATGGGAGGGAAAGCAGTGAGTGAGGGGGACATAAAAAACCTGCAAAAGGACATAGACAGGCTAAGTGAGTGGGCAGAAATTTGGCAGATGGAATATAATGTTGGAAAGTGTGAGGTTATGCACTTTGGCAGAAAAAATCAAACAGCAAGTTATTATCTAAATGGAAAGAAACTGCAAAGTGCTACAGTACAAAGGGATCTGGGGGTCCTGGTGCATGAAACACAGGAGGTTAGTATGCAGGTGCAGCAGGTGATCAGGAAGGCCAATGGAATCTTGGCTTTTATTGCAAGGGGGATGGAGTATAAAAACAGGGAAGTCTTGCTTCAGTTATACAGGGTACTGGTGAGGCCACACCTGGAATACTGCGTGCAGTTTTGGTTTCCATATTTAGGAAAAGATATACTTGCCCTCGAGGCAGTTCAGAGGAGGTTCACTTGGTTGATTCCGGAGATGAGGGGGTTGACGTATGAGGAAAGGTTGAGTAGGTTGGGACTCTACTCATTGGAGTTCAGAAGAATGAGAGGCGATCTTATCGAAACATATAAGATTGTGAGGGGGCTTGATCGGGTGGATGCGGGGAGGATGTTTCCACTGATGGGTGAGACTAGAACTAGGGGGCATAATCTTAGAATAAGGGGCTGCCCTTTCAAAATTGAGATGAGGAGAAACTTCTTCACTCAGAGGGTAGTAAATCTATGGAATTTGCTACCCCAGAGAGCTGTGGAAGCTGCAACATTAAATACATTTAAAATGGAGATAGTTTCCTAGCTGATTAGGGGTTATGGGGAGAGGGCAGGGAAGTGGACGCGAGTCTAGGTTCGGATCAGCCATGATCCTATTGAATGGCGGAGCAGGCCCGAGGGGCCGTATGGCCTACTCCTACTTCTTATGTTCTTATGATTAACTTTGGACAAGTTAACCAAGGGTGGAGGGAGCGGAGCTTGGCTGGGACACAGGGAATAATGCAAGAGTCTCGCACTTTCAGGAGTGGATGCGGTAAAGCGTGAAAAGGATGTTGGATAGAAACAGCAGTCGGAGTATTCCAGCCCCATTTTAAAATTCGGCTGAAATCTGCACCTTGCTGAGACTCGCCATCCAGTGCCCATTCTTAATTGTAGATAGGTAGGTTATGGGGAGATTTGATCGAGATGTTCAAAATTATATGGGGTTTTGATGCAGAGAGGATGTTTCCCCTCGTGGGGAAATCTAGAACTCGGGGGCACAGTCTCAGAATAAAGGGTCGCCCTTTTAGAACTGAGATGAGGAGGAATTTCTTCTCTCAGAGGGTCGTAAATTTGTGGAATTCTCTGCCCCAGAGAGCCCTGGAGGCTGGGTCATTAAATACATTTAAGGTGGAGATAGACAGATTTTTACAAGATAAGGGAGTGAAGGGTTACGGGGAGCGGGCGGGGAAGTGGCTTTGAGCCCAAGATCAGCCATGATCTTATTGAATGGCGGAGCAGGCTCGAGGGGCCAAGTGGCCTATTCCTGCTCCTATTTCTTATGTTCTTTTAGCATAAATAAGGTAATTAGCAAAAGAACCAGTGGGGAGATGAGATTTTTTTTACGCAGCGAGTTGTTGTGATCTGGAATGCGCTGCCTGAAAGGGCGGTGGTAGCAGAGTCAATAGTAACTTTCAAAAGGGAATTGGAGAAATACTGGAAGGGGAGAAATTTGCAGGGCTCTGGGGAAAGAGCAGGGGGAGTGGGTTTAATTGGAGAGCTCTTTCAAAGAGCATGATTCATTACAGCACAGAAGGAGGCCATTCGGCCCATCATGCCTGTGCCAGCTCTTTGAAAGAGCTCTCCAATTAGTCCCACTCCCCTGCTCTTTCCCCAGAGCCCTGCAGTATTTCTCCCCTTCAAGTATTTCTCCAATTCCCTTTTGAAAGTTACTATTGAAACTGCTTTCAGGTCATGTATTCTATGAAGTTAATCTCATTGATTAAACTGGGTTTGACCTGACCTGTGCAGGTTGGTGAGAAACCGGTTAACAGCCATTTACAGGTCTGGGGGAGTATTAGCAGATCATTAAACATCTGCCGCCTCATTCAGCTCACAAACAGGATTAGTCAATCATTTACAGGGACAGATGAGAATTTCTGTTCTGAGGCTACAACAGAATATTTAAAAAGAAACAAAAGATCGCATTATAGAAACTCTTTAATTGGTTGGAATGGGGCAGAATCTTGGAACTAGCTGGTAAATCTCTGCAGTATTCATAATGTAAGAGTAGAAATTCCCGCACTCAGCAACTGGTGTAGTGGGATCACTGGATCCGAATCTGTGACATTCCCGGGAATACTGCCAGGACTCTATCTATAGCTAGGTTTCAGTCAAAGCAATTCAGATAGAAGAAAATATACATTATACACCGGTCAGTGAATGGACATTATACACCGGTCAGTGAATGGACATTATACACATGAACAGGAGGAGGCTATTCAGCCCCTCGAGCTTATTCCGCCATTTGATGAGATCATGGCTCATCTGTGATCTAATTCCATATCCCTTAATGCCTTCAGTTAACAAAAATCTATCACTCTCAGATTTAAAATTAACAATTGATCTAGCATCAATTGCCTTTTGTGGAAGGGAGTTCCAAACTTCTACCACCCTTTGTGTGTTGAGGTGTTTCCTGAAGTGACTCCTGAAAGGTCTGGCTCTAATATTTAGACCTTGTCCTAAACTCCCCAGCCAGCGGAAATAGTTTCCCTTAACATCTTGAAAACTTCAATCAGATCGCCCCTTAACCATCAAAATTCTAGGGAATACAACCTTATTTTGTGTAATCTCTCCTTGTAACTTAACCCTTGGAGTCCGTGTATGATTCTGGTAAACCTACGCTGCCCTCCCTCCAAGGGCAATATACCCTTCCTAAGGTGTGGTGCCCAGAACTGCTGACAGTGCTCCAGGCGTGGTCTCGCAGTGCTCCAGGCGTGGTCTCGCAGTGCTCCAGGCGTGGTCTCGCAGTGCTCCAGGCGTGGTCTCGCAGTGCTCCAGGCGTGGTCTCGCAGTGCTCCAGGCGTGGTCTCGCAGTGCTCCAGGCGTGGTCTCGCAGTGCTCCAGGCGTGGTCTAACCAGGGCTTTGTATAACTTCTACCGCCTTGTATTCTAGTCCTCTGGATATAAAGGCCAGCATTCCATTAGCCTTTTAAATTATTTTCTGTACCTGTTCCTGACATTTTAATGGTCGATGTACCTGAACCCCCCCACCCCACCCCCCCCCACCCACCCCACCCCCCACCCCACCCCCCCACCCCACCCCCACCCCCCCACCCCCCCCACCCCCCCCCCAACCCCCCCCCCCCCCACCCCACCCCCCACCCCACCCCCACCCCACCCCCACCCCCCCCCCCCCACCCCCACCCACCACCCCCCACCCCCACCCCCCCCCACCACCCCACCCACCACCCCCCACCCCCCCCCACCCTCAGGTCTCTTTGGACCTCCACTGTTTTTAGCTTTTCACCGTTTAGAATGTACCCGGTTCGATCCTTTTGAGGAGGATAGTGACAGACTTCAAGAAGACAGACAGGCTGGTGAAAAGGGTGGACATGTGGCAGGTGAAAAGTGCGAAGTGATACATTTTGGTAGGAAGAATGAGGAGAGGCGATATAAACTAAAGAGTACAATTCTAAAGGAGGTGCATGAACAGAGAGACCTCGGGGTATATGTGCACAAATCATTGAAGGTGGCAGGGCAGGTTGAGCAAGTGGTTAATAAAGCATACGGGATTCCTGGGCTTCATAAATATAGGCGCAGAGTACAAAAGCAAGGAGGTAATGATAAACCTTTATAAAATACTGGTTCGGCCTCAACTGGGGTATTGTGTCCAATTCTGGGCACTGCACTTTAGGAAGGATGTGAAGGCCTTAGAGAGGGTGCAGAAAAGATTTACAAGAATGGTTCCAGGGCTGAGGGACTTCAGTTACATGGATAGACTGGAGAAGCTGGGGTTGTTCTCCTTGGAGCAGAGAAGGTTGAGAGGAGATTTGTTCAAAATCATGAGGGGTCTAGACCGAGTAGATAGAAACTGTTCCCGTTGGCGGAAGGGTCGAGAACCCGAGGACACAGATTTAAGGTGATTGGCAGAAGAACTAAAGGCGACAGGAGGAAAAACTATTTTACGCAGCGAGTGGTTAGGATCTGGAATGTACTGCCTGAGAGGGTGGTGGAGGCAGATTCAATCGTGGCTTTCAAAAGGGAATTGGAGAAGTACCAAAAGGGAATTGGAGAAGTACCAAAAGGGAATTGGAGAAGTACCAAAAGGGAATTGGAGAAGTACCAAAAGGGAATTGGAGAAGTACCAAAAGGGAATTGGAGAAGTACCCGAAGGAAAAATTTTGCAGAGCTACTGGGAAAGGGCGGGGGAGTGGGACTAGCTGAAGTGTTCTTGCAGAGAGCATATGCTCGATGGGCCAAATGGCCTCCTTCTGTGCTGTAACCATTCTATGAAAGTGGATAACCTCACATTTGCCGACATTGAAATCCATTTGCCGCTGTTTTGCCCATTCACTTAATCTGTCGATATCCCTCTGTAATTTTTTGCTGTCATCTACACGGCCGACACTGCCGCCTATCTTTGTGTCATCGGCAATTTTGGATATATGACTTTCTCTGCCATCATCTAAGTCGTTAATAAATACTGTGAATAGTTGAGGCCCTAACACAGATTCATGCAGGGCACCACTAGTCACATCCTGCCAATTTGAGTACCTGCCCATTATCCCTCTTGCCAGTCTCCTGCCGCTCAGCCAATTTCCTAACCAGGTCAATAATTTGCCCTCAACTCCCCGGGATTCTACCTTAGTTAACAGTCTCTCATGTGGATAGTTATCTTTGGCTTCTGGAGGTCCATATAAATAACCATCCCCTGTCCACTACTTTAGTCACCTCCTCAAAAAATTCAATCCGGTTTGTCAGTCATGACCTACTTTCACAAATCAGTGATTATACACATTATCATAGGACACAGAACAGGAGGCCATTCGGCCCATCGTGCCTGTGCCAGCTCTTTGAAAGAGCTCTCCAATTAGTTCCAATCCTCGGCTCTTTCCCCAGAGCCCTGCGATTTTTTTTCCCCTCAACTTTTTATCCAACTCCTTTATGAAAGTTACTATTGAATCTGATTTCAGGCTGTGCATTTCAGATCATAACTCACTGTGTAAAAAACATTCTCATCTCCCCTCTGGTATTTTTACCAAATATTTAAATCTGTGTCCTTTGGTTATTCGCCCTTCTGCTGGTGGAAATCGTTTCTCCATAACTACTTTATGAAAATCCGTCATAATTTTGAACACCTCTATTATATCTCCTCTTAACCTTCTCTGTTCTAAAGAGAATAATCCCAGTTTCTCTAGTTGCTCCACATAACTGAAGTTTTTCATCCCTGCTACCATTCCAGTAAATCTCTTCTGCACCATTTTGAAGGACTTGACATCCTTGCTCAGGTGTGAGGCCCAGAATTGGCCACAATATTCCAGCTGGGGCCTAACCAGTCTTTATAAAGGTTTACAATAACTTCCTGGCTCTTGTACTCGGTGCCTCTGTTTATAAATCCCAGGATCCCAGGCGCAGCTTTTTTAACAGCCGTATAAATATGTCCTGCCACCGTCAAAGGTTTGTGTCTGTGAACCCCCGGGTCTCTCTCTTCCTGCACCCCCTTTAAAATTGTACCATTTAATTTATATTGCCTCTGCTCATTCGTCCTTCCAAAATGCATTGCTTCACACTTCTCTGTTAAATTTAATCTGCCATGTCCATTTCCCCAGTCTGTCTCGGTCCTCCTGAAGTCTATAACTATCTGCCTCATTGTTTACTGGATTTCCGAGTTTTTTGTCATCGGCAAACTTTGAAACCATGCCCTGTATACCCAACACCAGGTCATTAACACAATCTAAAAAGAGCAGCGGTCCCAAAACCAACCCTTGGGGAACACCACTGTATACTTCCCTCCAGTATGAAAAATACCTGTTCACCACTACTCTCTGCCCCGTTAATCCCATGGGCTTCAATTTTGCTAACAAGTCAATGCAAGTTGTCTGCGATATTTGGTGATATTGGACATGTCAACCCCACCCCATAATAACCACCTTGGCCGCTGAATAGAGGCAAAGCCCGAGGTCACCAGGGCCTCCAGATGACACTGGTGGGATTGGGGCAGGTCCCCGCGGGTCGGACCTTGTTCCTCGGTCTGTTTTCCTCAGGTGCTAAACTCGGCCGCATTCCCCTGGCAGGACTGTTCCCGGGGCTGGGATTCGGTGCACCGGGGTTTTGGGACTGACCCGGCGGGGACTCCAGATCACACAGGCGGTGCTCGTGGATACAACAGCCAGTCATTAAAGTGGCGAATCCTGCCTCTGTGTGGCGCATCTTGCAGCACATCACGTAATCCAGCAAATCCAGGCGCAATTCCCCGTCTGCCCCTGCGCTGGAGAGGAAGCGCAGGGCCATTCTCATAGTCACTGAATCCGGTGCAGTATTTCACAAATCCGCCATCCGACAGCCGTCCGTCTAAAGGAAAGAAAAGAGCTTTGAATAGCTGTCACTAAAATACGTATTATTTACACAACAGCCTACAAGAGTCATGATTCACACACAACCTGTGTGAACAGAGTCCCGCCTGTGTTGTTTCAATTATATATTTAAATATTATAAAGGAATCATAGAAACATAGAATGGTTACAGCACAGGAGGCCATTCGGCCCGTCGCGCCCGTGTCGGCTCTCTGGAGGAGCACTTCAGCTCCTCCCCCGCCCTTGCCCGGAGCCATGCATATTTTTTTCCTTCAGGAAGTTTGAAAAAAAGTGTTGCTCATCAAATTGAGGGATATCAGAAGAAATACTTCCCGATTGAAGGGCTACCCAGTATCAATATCATGAAATTCCAGGGCAGGTACAGCACGGGTTAGATACAGAGTAAAGCTCCCTCTACACTGTCCCATCAAACACTCCCAGTGCAGGTACAGCAGGGGTTAGATACAGAGTAAAGCTCCCTCTACACTGTCCCATCAAACACTCCCAGGGCAGGTACAGCACGGGTTAGATACAGAGTAAAGCTCCCTCTACACTGTCCCATCAAACACTCCCAGGGCAGGTACAGCATGGGGTTAGATACAGAGTAAAGCTCCCTCTACACTGTCCCCATCAAACACTCCCAGAGCGGGTACAGCACGGGGTTAGATACAGAGTAAAGCTCCCTCTACACTGTCCCATCAAACACTCCCAGGGCAGGTACAGCACGGGTTAGATACAGAGTAAAGCTCCCTCTACACTGTCCCATCAAACACTCCCAGGGCAGGTACAGCACGGGTTAGATACAGAGTAAAGCTCCCTCTACACTGTCCCATCAAACACTCCCAGGGCAGGTACAGCACGGGTTAGATACAGAGTAAAGCTCCCTCTACACTGTCCCATCAAACACTCCCAGGGCAGGTGCAGCACGGGTTAGATACAGAGTAAAGCTCCCTCTACACTGTCCCATCAAACACTCCCAGGGCAGGTACAGCACAGGTTAGATACAGAGTAAAGCTCCCTCTACACTGTACCATCAAACACTCCCAGGGCAGGTACAGCATGGGGTTAGATACAGAGTAAAGCTCCCTCTACACTGTCCCCATCAAACACTCCCAGAGCGGGTACAGCACGGGGTTAGATACAGAGTAAAGCTCCCTCTACACTGTCCCATCAAACACTCCCAGGGCAGGTACAGCACGGGTTAGATACAGAGTAAAGCTCCCTCTACACTGTCCCATCAAACACTCCCAGGGCAGGTACAGCACGGGTTAGATACAGAGTAAAGCTCCCTCTACACTGTCCCATCAAACACTCCCAGGGCAGGTACAGCACGGGTTAGATACAGAGTAAAGCTCCCTCTACACTGTCCCATCAAACACTCCCAGGGCAGGTACAGCACGGGTTAGATACAGAGTAAAGCTCCCTCTACACTGTCCCATCAAACACTCCCAGGGCAGGTACAGCACGGGTTAGATACAGAGTAAAGCTCCCTCTGCACTGTCCCATCAAACACTCCCAGGGCAGGTACAGCACGGGTTAGATACAGAGTAAAGCTCCCTCTACACTGTCCCATCAAACACTCCCGGGGCAGGTGCAGCATGGGTTAGATACAGTCTTATCCTGAGACTATGCCCCCTAGTTCTAGACTCTCCAGCCAGGGGGAAACAACCTCTCAGCATCTACCCTGTCAATCCCCCTCAGAATCTTGTATGTTTCAATGAGATCACCTCTCATTCTTCTAAACTCCAGAGAGTATCGGCCCAATCTACACAATCTCTCCTCATAGGACAGCCCTCTCATCCCAGGAATCAATCTAGTGAACCTTTGTTGCACCGCCTCCAAGGCAAGTATATCCTTCCTTAGATAAGGAGACCAAAACTGTGCGCAGTACTCCAGGTGTGGTCTCACCAAGGCCCTGCACAATTGGAGCAAGACTTCCTCACTCTTATACTCCAACCCCCTTGCAATAAAGGCCAACATGCCATTTGCCTTCCTTATTGTTTGCTGTACCTGCATGCTAGCTTTCTGTGTTTCTTGTACGAGGACACCCAAATCTCTCTGAACACCAACATTTGAAAGTTTCTCACCATTTAAAAAATATTCTGTTTTTCTATTTTTCCTACCAAAGTGAATAACCTCACATTTGAGAAGCTTGTGGGTTCAAGTCCCACTCCAGGGACTTGAGCACATAAAGCTAGGCTGACACTCCAGGGCAGTGCTGAGGGAGTGCCGCACTATCGGAGCTGCTGTCTTTTGGATGAGATGTTAAACCGAGGCCCCGTCTTCTCTCAGGTGGATGTAAAAGATCCCACGGCACTACTTGGAAGAAGAGCAGGGGAGTTCTCCCCAGTGTCCTGGCCAATATTTATCCCTCAACCAACATAACAAAAACAGATGATCTGGTCATTATCATATTGCTGTTTGTGGGACCTTACTTTGCACAAATTGGCTGCCGTGTTTCCTACATTACACTTCAGAAGTACTTAATTGGCTTTAATGTGCTTTGAGACGTCCGGTGGATGTGAAAGGCGCTATATAAATGCAAGTCTTTCTTTCTTTTCATTTCCCTACATTATACTCCATTTGCCACCTTACTGCCCACTCACTTTATCTATATCCCTTTGTAGACTCGGTGTTCTCTTCACACCTTGCCTTGTATCATCAGCAAACTTGGACACATTACACTCTGTCCCATCATCTAGGTCATTAATATAGATAACAGCAGACAATGCTGGAAAGACTCAGCAGGCCTGGCAGCATCCGTGGAGAGAGAAACAGAGTTAACGTTTCAGGTCGGAGAGCCTTCTTCAGAACTGGGAAAAGTTGGAGATGGAACAGACTTTAAGCAGGTGCGGGGGCAGGGAAAGGGGGGGGGGGGGGGGGGGGGAGGGGAGGAAATGGGTCATTTTCCGTTTGCTAAATGGTAACTAATGGGGTACCACAGGGATCAGTGCTGCGGCCTTAACTATTTATATTAATGACCTGGATGAAGGGACCGAGTGTACTGTAGCCAAATTTGCTGATGATACAAAGATAGGTGGGAAAGCAAGTTGTGAAGAGGACACAAAGAATCTGCAAAGGGATATAGACAGGCTAAGTGAGCGGGCAAACATTTGGCAGATGGAGTATAATGTGGGAAAGCGTGAGGTTATCCATTTTGGTAAGAAAAATAAAAAAGCGAATTATTATTTAAATGGAGACTACAGAATGCTGCAGTACAGAGGGACCTGGGGGTCCTTGAGCATGAAACACAAAAAGTTAGCATGCAGGTTGCAGCAAGTAATCAGGAAGGCAATGGAATGTTGGCCTTTATTTAAAGGGGGTTGGAGTATAAAAGCAGGAAGTCCTGCTACAACTGTACAGGGCGTTGGTGAGACCACACCTGGAGTACTGTGTACAGTTTTGGTCTCCTTATTTAAGGAGGGATATAGTTGCATTGGAGGCAGTTCAGAGAAGGTTCACGAGGTTGATTCCTGCGATGAGGGGTTTGATTTATGAAGAAAGGTTGAGCAGGTTGGGCCTATACTCATTGCAGTTTAGAAGAATGAGAGGGGATCTTATTGAAACATATAAGATACTGAGGGGGCTCGACAGGGTAGATGCAGAGAGGATGTTTCCCCTCGTGGGGGAATCTAGAACTCGGGGCACTGTCTCAGAATAAAGGGTCGCCCTTTTAAAACTGAGATGAGGAGGAATTTCTTCTCTCAGAGGGTCGTAAATCTGTGGAATTCTCTGCCCCAGAGAGCTGTGGAGGCTGGGTCATTAAATATATTTAAAGTGGAGATAGACAGATTTTTGAACAATAAGTGAGTGATGGGGAGCAGGCGGGGAAATGGAGCTGAGCCAAGATCAGATCAGCCATGATCTTATGGAATGGTGGAGCAGGCTCGAGGGGCCGAATGGCCGACTCCTGCTCCTAATTCTTATGTTCTTATTGTAAATAGCTGAGGGCCCAGCACTGATCCTTGCTGCACCCCACTAGGAACAGACGTGTTAAACTGGACTCAGATCCTGTAATTCCATTCCCGGTTATAAGGGCACTAATATCGCGCTGTATAAAGTGTTTCAATAAACTCCTTTGAATTAATTTTCATGAGTGGATTCTGATCTTGCCAACCAGTGGAAACAATCTTTTTTAATATTTAAATAATTAATCTTTTATCATTTTGATGACCTCTATCGTGCCATCCCAATATAGGAAGGATGTGATTGCATTGGAGAGGGTGCAGAGGAGATTCACCAGGATGTTACCTGGGCTGGAGCACTTCAGCTATGAAGAGAGACTGGACAGGCTGGGGTTGTTTTCCTTAGAGCAGAGAAGGCTGAGGGGGGACCTGATTGAGGTGTACAAAATTATGAGGGGCATAGATAGGGTAGATAGAAAGGAACTTTTCCCCCTAGTAGAGGGGTCAATAAACAGGGGGCATAGTATCAAGGTAAGGGGCAGGAGGTTTAGAGGGGATTTGAGGAAAAACTTTTTCGCCCAGAGGGTGGTTGGAATCTGGAACTCACTGCCTGAAAGGGTGGTAGAGGCAGGAACCCTCACAACCTTCAAGAACCATTTGGATGAGCACTTGAAACGCCATAGTATACAAGGCCACGGACCAAGTGCTGGAAAATGGGATTAGAATAGACAGGGCTTGATGGCCAGCGCGGACACGATGGGCCAAAGGGCCTCTTCCTGTGCTGTATAACTCTATGACTCTATGGTAACACCCCCTTCCCATCGCTTTACTATCCTTCCTGTAATAGGAAGCCCACAATACTCAAGCTGTGGCCTATCTAAGGTTCTCTGCAAGTTCAACATCACCTCCTTGTATTAGCATGTCTCCCATGCCCCAAAATAAATACCCACGGATGCTATTTACCTTTCCTGACCGTATCTCACTGCGTTGCCACCTTTAATGCGCGGTGACATTAGATGCGTCAACGACCCTGTTCAATTCCATTTAAAATCTCATCGCTTAAGATATTTCCGTCCCCTCTTCTTCCTTTAAAATGTCTATTTTTCCACATCAGCCCATCCCATAACCTAGCCATCTTCTCATGTGATCTTTCACAGTCCTTGCCACAATCTTACACAACCACAATTTGGCGCTATCAACAAATTCCCAAAACTGTTTGTGTCAGCTCCCGAGTCATATCTGTTGATCGGGGATTTCCACCGAGCTTCTGGCGAACCAGCGGGAGCACGAGAGGAAATTCAGCCCCGGGTCAGGAACAGTGGCGGGAATCGGGAATGGGGATTCTGGAGTTGAATAACCGGGGAAATACTTTCACTTTACCGGCGGCAACTTACAATATTTGAGGAGCTGAACGCGCTGAAGATGCTTTACCGTCAGTTCTAGGATGTCCGCTTTCTCCATTCTACAATATTGTGTGTTCTGGCGGAACAAGTGAAGAATGAGAACAGTTCATGTTATAAAGTTTGGTCAAAGTAACCGCGTGTCAATGCCCCCGGGCCAATGTCCAAGTATAATTCGGTTGCCGATACCGATTTCCAGCTGTGGGCACTTTGGGACTGAGAGCCAGAGAAAAGCACCCGATTGGGAAGAATGAGGGAAATCGCGCCGCATCAAGAGGTTGTGATTGGCTGAGCTTAGTTCGGATTTTAAAAAGCTGCAGATTGTAGAGGAGGGGAAGTCGGTAACAGATCGCCAGGGCACTGGGAAGGGGCGAAGTGATGCTAATATTGGGATGTCGTTGTAAAACCGACCCCGAGATGTGATTTCACGACCGATACAGTCGTGTTCCCAGTTTCTGCAGTGAGCCCAAACCAAATGTTGCTGTTTCTGTGTGAAATCTGTTCAATGGCACTATAACAAATATACTGAAATACCGCAGCAATACCACATGGGTGACGAATCAGGATGAGGGGTTGCCTGATACACGCTTTAATGTCGACTGATTAATCAGGGGGAATATTATTTAACGAAGTCACCTGACTTTCAATCAGATTCGGGAGTACCAGGATCTGTTCTTGCCTCTTGTTTACACTGGTCCAGTAACATCGCCTTAAGTTGCGCCAGACTTCCGTTGATTCGCGCCCTCCGCTTCTTCTCCTGAGCCGGTTTCATTCTCCTGCGGTAGTTGGGAGGGATTGAAATGTTGGACCAGTTGGACGCTGAACCCGCGCTGGTATTCATCACTTTAGCGGTTCTGGGGTTGTAAATCCCGCCTCCTGCTGTGGACTGAGTCTCGGCCCCAAAACTCAGCGCAGCGCAAACTCGCAACTGAACGACAGCGACTGGTTTAACACTGGGAGCCAACCAATAGCATCAGGGGAGCCACCAGACCAGCCAATGGCGGTGCTGCCCAAACATTATAGTTTAAAATTTAAAGCAGGTGGTCAGCGACTCTGTCCAGGGGCCAGGACATGGTTCCCACTTCCGTGAGCGGTGGGCGCCGCGGGGACTGGAGTGCATAACTGGATTGGACAACCAAATTTTAATTTGATTTGCTAAGGATTATTTAAAGTTTTAGAGGTTTATTTACAGTTTATTTGTTTAATTTACTTGGTCCATTAAAAGAGGGACATGGTTCCATTGGCCAATATTTGGGATGGCGCGATGTAATTAAATAGGAAGCGCCTCACTGAACAGATCAAACATTTGTCTAAAATTAAACACAGTGCACGTGTCACGTTTTACTCACGGATGTTGAACCCATAGCGGTGAATTTCCGCGGGGTTCTCGGACTGGCGCAACTTTGGCGGAAGACCGCGGAAACTTCGGGGAAAAAAACCCCACGACGTTTGTCCCAGGGTTTCCGGAGCGCTTCCTCCTCAAACGAACCATCGAGAGAAAATTCACCATCTGCTTAGATGAGAAGTATGAGCGAACTGGCCGCTGATGTAATCGGAACCGGGTTAACCCGCTTGAGTTGGCCGTTCAGTTTGAACACTGCAGCCCGTCCACCTTGTAAACTGGAAGAGCCATGAATCACCCGAGCCCCGATTTCATGCTCCCCGCCCGGCGCGGGGATGTGAGAAGTTGTTTGCGGTGTGGCTCACGGGGGGAAACGGTGCGGGTTTAGTAGGTGGGAAGAATAATTGGGACCGTTTTCTGATCCCAGTTGAAATATGATCGGCTGAAATTTTCGGGGCGGTTCTTTCATCTCCCATCGTAGCTTTAGCGGGAGATTGGCGATTTCTTAGAACCATTAAGACAAAACCAACTTCCTTTACTATTACACCTTGAAGTTAAAATGAGACACCACGTCACAATGAGTCGGCGCTTCCGTTTATCAATGTTAAAACCAAGTATTACCGTGACTGCTTGTCTTTCTGTAAAGATTTAAAATGTTTGCTGTTATCTTGGTGAAGATACAACACTGTCACTGTCTGTCTCTTTAATCTCCGTCTACATTTCTCTCTCGCTGTCTATCGCTGCCTGTCTCTCTCGCTGTCTATCGCTGTCTGTCTCTCTCGCTGTCTATCGCCGCCTGTCTCTCTCGCTGTCTATCGCTGTCTGTCTCTCTCGCTGTCTATCGCCGCCTGTCTCTCTCGCTGTCTATCGCCGCCTGTCTCTCTCGCTGTCTATCGCCGCCTGTCTCTCTCGCTGTCTATCGCTGTCTGTCTCTCTCGCTGTCTATCGCCGCCTGTCTCTCTCGCTGTCTATCGCTGTCTGTCTCTCTCGCTGTCTATCGCTGCCTGTCTCTCTCGCTGTCTATCGCCGCCTGTCTCTCTCGCTGTCTATCGCTGTCTGTCTCTCTCGCTGTCTATCGCCGCCTGTCTCTCTCGCTGTCTATCGCCGCCTGTCTCTCTCGCTGTCTATCGCCGCCTGTCTCTCTCGCTGTCTATCGCCGCCTGTCTCTCTCGCTGTCTATCGCCGCCTGTCTCTCTCGCTGTCTATCGCCGCCTGTCTCTCTCGCTGTCTACCGCCGCCTGTCTCTCTCGCTGTCTATCGCCGCCTGTCTCTCTCGCTGTCTATCGCTGCCTGTCTCTCTCGCTGTCTATCGCCGTCTGTCTCTCTCGCTGTCTATCGCCGCCTGTCTCTCTCGCTGTCTATCGCTGTCTGTCTCTCTCGCTGTCTATCGCTGCCTGTCTCTCTCGCTGTCTATCGCCGCCTGTCTCTCTCGCTGTCTATCGCTGTCTGTCTCTCTCGCTGTCTATCGCCGCCTGTCTCTCTCGCTGTCTATCGCCGCCTGTCTCTCTCGCTGTCTATCGCCGCCTGTCTCTCTCGCTGTCTATCGCCGCCTGTCTCTCTCGCTGTCTATCGCCGCCTGTCTCTCTCGCTGTCTATCGCCGCCTGTCTCTCTCGCTGTCTACCGCCGCCTGTCTCTCTCGCTGTCTATCGCCGCCTGTCTCTCTCGCTGTCTATCGCCGCCTGTCTCTCTCGCTGTCTATCGCCGTCTGTCTCTCTCGCTGTCTATCGCCGCCTGTCTCTCTCGCTGTCTATCGCCGCCTGTCTCTCTCGCTGTCTATCGCCGCCTGTCTCTCTCGCTGTCTATCGCCGCCTGTCTCTCTCGCTGTCTATCGCCGCCTGTCTCTCTCGCTGTCTATCGCCGCCTGTCTCTCTCGCTGTCTATCGCCGCCTGTCTCTCTCGCTGTCTATCGCCGCCTGTCTCTCTCGCTGTCTATCGCAGCCTGTCTCTCTCGCTGTCTATCGCAGCCTGTCTCTCTCGCTGTCTATTGCCGCCTGTCTCTCTCGCTGTCTATCGCCGCCTGTCTCTCTCGCTGTCTATCGCCGCCTGTCTCTCTCGCTGTCTATCGCCGCCTGTCTCTCTCGCTGTCTATCGCCGCCTGTCTCTCTCGCTGCCTGTCTCTCTCGCTGTCTATCGCTGT